>NC_141626.1:41934099-42234099 GCF_047967505.1 Dipteris shenzhenensis | reverse complement strand
TTTATATTTTCTTCCAAAAGGAGAAGAGAATGAGTTTAATGAAAGCATGCTATCTTTATACTTTTATAATTATTTAAACCAATAAATTTATTTGGGATGTGTAAATCTCATAACTTGTCTAATGAAAGCATGCTATCTTTATACTTCTATGATTATTTAAACCATTATTTTTATTTGGGATGTGTAAATCTCATAACTTTTTAAATTTTTCATCCAAGAGATGGAGAGACTCACTCTAATGAAAGCGTGTATGAAACCTTTTTAAATTTTTGCTCCAAGCAGAGGAGAGACTTACACTAATGAAAGCATGTATGAAACCTTATCTGCTTGTTTAAGCCTTTATTTGGGATGTGTACATCGCATAACTTTTTTATATTTTTATGGTAGAAGGAGGATGTGGAGGACATAGCAAGTGAAGAAGAATATGATGTAGACTACTCCCTCAATAAGATGAGTCATAAAAATATGAATCTATTGGAGCAGATTGGAAGTTCATTCACTGCTATGTTGTTAATTCGACAACAACCTCATTTTTTTGAATTTGGTGAAGAAGAGATTTCAATCCTCTTGAATCCTAAGAATGAGGTTAATGTCAAAGTCATTACAACCATCCTCAGGTTTGATGCATCCTTTTCCTTGGCTTTATACTTTGCTTATTTTGATTAAACCCAAGAAGCTAATACTTTTTTTTTTAATATAGTAATGTTATAGCAAATTTTCCGCAAAATATACAAAGCGTTTCATATATGCTCGATCCTCGTATTTCGGAAGTGCTTAGCAACAAAGAAGAAACCATAGAGAATGTTTGCAAGTGGTTGAAGCACATTCCTATGAATGACGCACGAGTTATTTTTACAGCATATTATGAGAAGTAAGCATCAAACCCTACTTGTTTTTTCTATTGCATTGCTAGAATTGTCTCAAACACAGTAATTATTCTTTATTGATAATGCAGCTCACATTGGAGTTTGGTAGTCGTGGACATCCTTGCGAAGAAGTGCTTCTTTGCAAACTCAATGACATCCCTCCATGGCAATGTGTTAGAGTAAGTATAGACTACACTTGTTGTCACTTCTTGACATGTAGATTGAATTAACTTGTATTCTTCTTGTATTCTTCTATCCTAGTCCTTCCGCAAACACTCTCAGAGTCTTCTTTCATCCATCCTGATAACCAAGTATTCTTCTATCCTAGTTCTTCCACAGACACTCTCTTCTTTCTTGCATCCTAGTGCTTCTCATTAACTTGTATTCTTCTTGTATTCTTCTATCCTAGTCCTTCCGCAAACACTCTCAGAGTCTTCTTTCATCCATCTTGATAACCAAGTATTCTTCTATCCTAGTTCTTCCGCAGACACTCTCTTCTTTCTTGCATCATAGTCCATCTCCCTTTCTTTATCATCTCCCCACCCATGGATGTCCTTGGCATTGTCGAAGACATGGAGTTCGGAATTAACAATCTCAAAGAATGGATTGCTGACCAAGGAGCACAGAGAGAGGCCAGAATTCGACAAGGTTCTCCTTTGACACACATGGAGAGAGAGTAATTTGCTACACAAAGGCACGTAGAGAGGGAGGAGACTCTCAAGATAGCAGACAGTGAAAGACTTCTAAGACGTATGATAAAAGCACGACAAGATCTATTAGACTTCTTAAGTAACCTGCGTTATCGCAGCTCTCGTCATGGGCGATTTGATGCGGATGCTGAGAGAACAATAAGAGCCTCTCAGAGAAATTATAAAGAAACAATTTGTGATTGCTTAAACTTCTTCTTCACATGTAATTATGTTGAGGATACAGCTGTGGAGGCAGTGAAGGATTGGGTTGTTGAGAAGATAAGAGAGACCAATGATGAGATCTTCTAGACTTAGATAAGAGAGACTGTATTAAGGTGTTTTTTGACACCATATGGCTTTGTATTAAGGTGTATTAACGTGTTTTTTGACACCATATGGCTTTGTATTAAGGTGTTTTTTGACACCATATGGCTTTGAGTAATATGATCTACTTCTTGTACAAATGTGATGTTAAGATGATGTTAAGAGAGACTGTATTAAGGTGTTTTTTGACACCATATGGCTTTGAGTAATATGACACTACAAGGCATAGGCCATTTTCCGATGGAAATACCGACGCTTTTTACATTAAAAATTTTTTTTTTCACGGGCGCAAAGGTCGCTATAAAAGTCGTTAAAATCGTCGGAAAAGGAGCGTCGCTATAAACCGTCGCTATATAGCGACGCTGTTAATCGTCTCTATATAGCGACGATGTAAACGTCGCTATATAGCGACTTTGTTAATCGTCGCTATATAGCGACACTGGTAAACGTCGCTATATAGCGACGATTAACAGAAGGTAAAAAAAATGGTTAGTGGGGCTAAACAGGGCCAAAAGGAAGCCCTGTTTAGCCCCACTAACCTTTTTTTTTTTTTTGTAATTACAAAAGAAAGTTTTTTATAACAAAATTTCCCTTGCTTGCAGGGTGATACAAAATTGTTCTTGTGAACGATGAGGAAGAAATGCATATACATATACAACTGTGTTTGAAACAAAATTACCCTGTGAAAGGGCGATACAAAATGGCTCTAATGAGCGGATATGAAAAATGCTACTACCACTACTAATCCGAATCCGAATCCGAATCGTCTTGTTGGGCTGTTCCCTGGTCCTCGGCACCTGCATCTTCTCCCTCGTCCCCGACACCTGCGTCTTCTCCTTCGTCATCGGCACCTGCGTCCGATCCTTGCCCCTGTTGATCGCTCGTCTCTGATGATGGGACGCTTGAGCTTTGACCCTGAGAGTGAACCATATAAATTGAAAATTAGATTGGAACTTAAATTAAAAAGTGAGATTACAAGCAGGAGTAAACTTATACCGTGCGAGCAGCCACCTCAGCCCAATCGACTGTCGCTCCCATTGCCTCTTGCTCAATGAACCACGGCTTGGTTCCTATCCGAAATGCGCACCGCGTCTCTGCATCCGTAGGAAGACGACCCATCGCAGCTTGCTGTGGATCCAATTTACGAGAGTTAGAGTTAGCTAAAGTGCATGTAATATGTAAGTAAAACAAATAGAACAATACATTAAATGGAAAGAAGTAAACTTACCACGGTTGCCTCGAACGCATACCGTCCACCTGCACCAAAGTGCGAAGTACCTACGACATCCAGCCGTCTCTTCGCAGCCCTCCTCTGACCCTCGAACATTTCAGGATGGTCCCTATTCTGCTTCTTCAAGAACTTCCAATCAGCTTTGTCTGCCCAGCTGGGTTTAGACAACCCCTTTGTAATGGAAGTACGCATGGTTGATCTGCGATGCTTTAGGACCAAACCCATGCGCTCAAGCATATAACTGTTATTAAACTCCACATTTGGCGGATTAGGAAATCTGAGTTTTAACTCATCGATCACCGCCTGCTTCTTTTGGCCATCTTGATACCGCCAATCGATATTTATGCCGCTCTTGAAGTGATGACTCATCAACCGCCTCATGGCGGCCATCACTGCTTTGCCCTTTTTGTCTTCTATTATCTCTCCGGCAGATGTGATTTGATAGGAGAGATCCCCTGATGAGTAAGGGGGACTGACGGTAGCAGAGTCTGAAGGAGTGGAAGCTGCGCGACCGCTTCCGGATCGAGGAGTAGCTGTGGGAGTAGGAGAGGGAAAGGGACCTGACTGATACTATGTCTCCGGACCAAGTGGAGACCTAAAGGAGCATGAGTGTGCTGACTCGTCTACATCTCCTGAGTCAGCACAACATGAGCCGCCCATCCTACTCTTCCTTCCCTTGCGGGAGGCATGCGTAGGTGATGATCCCGCGGTCGAAGGGGCGCGAGGGGATGGCTGGGCTGTACGTCCACCCGTCAGTGTAGGGGAAGGAATTGCGGAGGTCCTCTGAGAGAGCAGAGAGAAGAATCTCGCTGCCTCCTCATCGCTCATCTGCGCTACAAACTCGTCGGGAGTCCCAACAAAGCCATGCGCGGCTAGCAAAGGAGTCCCCTGAGGGGTAGTCGCAGTGCTACGTGGAAGAGGGGTCGGACCAGGGGTAGTCACAGTGCTAGGACCGAGAGGAGTCGGACCAGGGGTAGTCCTCGGGGTAGTCGCCTGAGAGGAATCAAAGTCCTCTGGAGCATATAGATCATGAGCTCTCCTCCTGCGAGGCTGTCCGTACTCGTCCGATGAGCGACGTGATCCCATGTCTAACATAGACACAAACACGAAAACAGAAAACAAATAAACAAACATGAGCATTCTCATAGGCATAGGCATAGGCAAGAAGAAAGAAGAGGGAAAGGAAAGAAGAGGGAAAGGAAAGAGGGAAAGAAGAGGGAAAGAAGATGTAAAGGAAAGAAAAGAATGAGAACGAGGAAATAGAGAATGAGAGAAAGGGAAAGAGATGAGGGAAAATAGAGAATGAGAGAAGGGGGAAATGAGAGAAGGGGGAAATAGAGTGGGAAATAGAGAATGAGCTTATGCAGAAATAGAGAATGAGCTTATGCTTCTCTCATTCTCTATTTCCGCATAAGCTCACGCATGTGCATGAGCTTATGCGGAAACTTAAGCATAAGCTCATGCACATGCATGAGCATAAGCATGAGAAGGATGAGTTTCCGCATGCTTATGCTCATGCGGAAAAAGAGAAGGAGCTTATGCAGAAAAAGAGAAGGAGAGAAGCATCTCTCATTCTCTATTTCCGCATAAGCTCCTTCTCTTTTTCCGCATGAGCTTATGCTTATGCTCATGGGTGAGCATGAGCTTATGCTCATGTTTCCGCATATGCGAAAATAGAGGAGGAGAGAAGCATAAGCTTCTCTCATTCTCTATTTCCGCATATGCTCACGCAAAAGAGAAAGAGAAAGAGCTTATGCGGAAAGAGAGAAAGAGCTTATGCGGAAAAAGAGAATGAGATCCGCATATGCTTCTCTCATTCTCTATTTCCGCATAAGCTCCTGCGGAATCTTCCGCATAAGCTCATGCTCATGAATAAGCATAAGCTCATGCTTATGCTCATGCGGAAATAGAGAAGGAGCTTATGCGGAAAAAGAGAAGGAGCTTATGCGGAATAAGAGAAGGAGCTCATGCGGAAACTTGCGGAAACTTGCATGCGGAATAAGAGAAGGAGCTTATGCGGAAAAAGAGAATGAGAGAAGCATATGCTTCTCTCATTCTCTATTTCCGCATAAGCTCTTGCGGAAACTTACGCATAAGCTCATGGACATGAATGAGCATAAGCATGAGCTTATGCTTATGCTCATGCATAAGCATAAGCATAAGCTCATGCTCATGCTCATGCGGAAAAAGAGAAGGAGCTTATGCGGAAAGAGAGAAGGAGCACTTGCGGAAACTTGCGGATAGCTTATGCTTGCGGAAACTTGCGGAAACTCATGCTTATGCTCATGCGAAAATAGAGAATGAGCATAAGCATGAGCATAAGCATAAGCATAAGCATAAGCATGAGCTTATGCTTATGCTTATGCATAAGCATAAGCATAAGCTCATGCATAAGCTCATGCTTATGCTCATGCGGAAACTTGCGAAGGAGCTTATGCGGAATGAGAGAAGGAGCTTATGCGCAAAAAGAGAAGGAGCTTATGCGGAAAAAGAGAAGGAGCACTTGCAGAAACTTGCGCATAAGCTCTTGCGGAAACTTGCGCATAAGCTCATGACAAGCTCCTTCTCTCATTCCGCATAAGCTCCTTCTCTATTTCCGCATGAGCATAAGCATGAGCTTATGCTTATGCTTATGCATAAGCATAAGCATAAGCATAAGCATAAGCTCATGCTTATGCTCATGCGGAAATAGAGAAGGAGCTTATGCGGAATGAGAGAAGGAGCTTATGCGGAAAAAGAGAATGAGAGAAGCATATGCTTCTCTCGTTCTCTATTTCCGCATAAGCTCTTGCGGAAACTTACGCATAAGCTCATGCGGAAGAATGAGCATAAGCATGAGCTTATGCTTATGCTTATGCATAAGCATAAGCATAAGCTCATGCTTATGCTCATGCGGAAAAAGAGAGGGAGCTTATGCGGAAAAAGAGAAGGAGCACTTGCGGAAACTTGCGGATAAGCTCTTGCGGAAACTTACGCATAAGCTCATGCTCATGAATGAGCATAAGCATGAGCTTATGCTTATGCTTATGCATAAGCATAAGCATAAGCTCATGCTTATGCTCATGCGGAAATAGAGGAGGAGCTTATGCGGAATGAGAGAAGCATAAGCATAAGAGAATAAGAGGGATGCGGAAATAGAGAATAAGGGGGAAAGGAAAGAGAGAAGGGAAAAGAGAGAGGGGGAAAGAGAGAATAAGAGAAGAGGGAAAAAAGTGTAAGAAAATAGTACGCAGCGGAAGATAACAACAAAACGCAAGTACACGATGGAAAGCTGGAGAGAATACAAAAAATTCTGATATACCAAACTGCTGATACAACTGATGGTTGGCTGTCCACCCGTGCGCTCTACAGACAGAGCTTCGATGGTGATCTAGACAGATGCTGGACGGAGGACTATGAGCGTGAAGAACTGGTGATCTGATGATAGGGGGTGGCCACTTATATAGTGTAAGTGGTTGACGGTCGGCCCTGTAATAGGCAGTCGGCCTAATAGACAGTCGGCCTGGAAGACCACCGACCCTTCAGAAAACATGCCGTCGGGCAGATGAAGGATCGCGCATAGGTCATACCGTCGGGCCTGGGGCTACCGGCAGCCCCCGGACCCTGCCGCTGGGGGCTTTGCCCCCAGACCCCCACCGGGGGCCTGCGCCCCCCGGACCCCCTGCTATCGGGGGGGCTATCGCCCCCCCGAACCCCCCCTTGTGCAGACGGGTATCTACTCTTGGCTCCTAAGCCGTCTCATAACCATCTGGTCTACTCTAAGACCCCTTCCAGTGTCTAAACTGGGGATCCCTCCCAATATCTGATACCCATCATGGCTTCTCCTCATATGGGGGCCTTACAACATTGGGTACACAGAATATTGGTGGGTTACATGAGAGGTGGACATTTGAGCTAACTCTAACAAAAGAGAAGGGGGAAAATGAGAAAAACAGAAGGGGGAAGAGAGGGTTCCTACGCCCATCACTGCAGCTAGCGCTTAAGGCGCTAGCTGCAGGCAAATGCAAATAACAAAAAGCTTAAATGGAAAGAAGAGGAAGCACTTACCTGTAAAAGTATGTCCCGCTCGGTGTAGTGGACTGGGCCCACAAAAGAGAGACTATGTCCCGCTCGGTGTAGTGGACTGGCCCTACAAAAGAGAGAAAACAACCCATTTTTTCAAATAAGATGTTAGTGGAAAGAGGAGATCACAAAAGCAACTTCTTGAAAGGAGACAAGGAAAGAGAAGATTGAGGAGACAAGGAAAGGAGGAGATTGAGGAGAAGAGAAGGAAGAGAAGGAAGAGAAATACAGAAAGAAGAGGTGAGTTTCTTTCTTTCTTTCTTGAAATTTCGTTTTTTGTTTGAATCCTTTCTAATCAAGCATGAAAACTAGTTTAAAACTTTAGCAATACAAGTAGAAACACTCACAAAACCAAAGCTAACAAACAAACAACCTACATTGTTGAAAAAAACTCACCTTTTGAAGAACTTTCTTTCTGGAAACCAAAGAGGGAAAAAGGAGAGAGAGGGTGCACAAGAGGTAGGAGGAGGGTGAGGAGTGGGAAATAGGGTAGGAGGTTGCTTGGAATAGATGGGAGGTCAGTGAAAATAGGTGGGAGGAGATTTTGGAGAGCTTAATTTAGAGATTAGGAAAGCTTTGAGCAAAACGCCGCGGGTTTCGGCGTTTCGGGTTTTAACCCACAGCGTCGCTATATAGCGACGCTTATTCGTATAGCGACGCTTTCAATTAAAATCGTCGCTATATAGCGACGGAACAGAGCGTTGCTATATAGCGACGCTTACTGTTTGTTTTTTAATGAGGCCTCTTGTGACTCAAACATGCTATGCCTATAATTGTCAATATCTCCTCTTACTACATAGCCTTACTATATAGGATTTTTTGTTTCAATCCTTACTATATAGCGATGTCATTCTTTTTATATAGCCTCAAGAGAAGCTCAAATTAAACATGCTATGCTCATAATTGTGTACATCTCCTCTTCATGCTTATGTTTTGGTTTTATAAGTGTAGATGGAAGGGACGAGTGGAAGCTCATCCGATGATGCGCCAACGCTCGGGAGCACGAAGTGGCTTACGGAGAGGTTATATTGTCATTGCACTCATTGCAAGCGAGAAGTACGACATCAACGTCGTATTATCATGCGCCACTTGCGGATGTATGGGGAGGAGCCGGAACCAGTACCCCCCGTTGGTGTTGCACATGTTGATGGATCATCGGTAAGTCAAAGCTATTTAAGTTCGCAATCTTATTGTATACCCGGAATTAGAAGATCTTCTATTTACACGAATGAGCTTATGACAGGATGACGAGGGTGACGAGGGTACACATATACCTTCTCACTTTCAACAAGACTATAGTCTCCCAGATGACGACGAGGGTATGGTCGACATGATGGATTCCATTTTTAGGGGCACTACATCCCACGTACACGTGATGTCAGAGTCTGAGGTGAAAATGCGAGAGTTGCAATCAACACAATTGTACGAGGGTGCCAGGATGTCTAAACTACGTGCTTGTCTCTCAATCTTGAATCTACAAGTACAGTATGGGTGGTCGGATACAAGTGTCTCGGCCTTAATGAGGTTAGCCCTTGCATTAATTTGATTGACTCATTATTTGGATATTGTTTGTTTTGAGAATCATCATTTGGATAGTGTCTTTGTCATAGGTTGCTCCAAAAGATGTTGCCTGCACCAAATACCATGCCCGCATCAAGAGATGAAGCGAAAAAGATGCTAACAATGGTGGGTATGGATTATGATACCATCCATGCTTGCCGTAATGATTGTATTCTCTTTCGTCGTGAGCATGGAGATTTGGCTAGTTGTCCAAAGTGTGGGGAACAACGATATAGAGATGACTTGCAGGGTGAGAGGATACCGGTAAAGGTCTTAAGACACTTTCCCATCATTGCAAGAATACAACACATGTTTCGATGCAAATCCATAGCGGAGTTGATGACATGGCATGCATCTCATCGGTCCACTGATCACACATTGAGGATTCCCGCAGATTGTGCGGCTTGGAAGCACATAGATAATCAGTGGCCGGACTTTGCGAGAGAGCCACGCAACTTACATCTTGGGCTAGCCATGGACGGCGTGAATCCTTTCGGGTTACGCTCGACATCTTGGTCGACATGGCCCATAGTCGTGGTGAATTACAATATCCCACCATGGCTAACAATAAAAAAGGGACACCTCATGCTTGCACTACTTGTGCCAGGAAAGTACAAGGCAAGAAACATGGACGTGTACATGGCACCTTTGATAGAGGAGTTACAGATATTATGGAGAGGAGTGCAGGTCTTTGATATTTCCAGAGCTCCTAGGCATACCAATGATATTTCCGTCAGGGGTATCTTGATGTGGACCATGCATGACTACCTAGGATATGGAGAGTGCGCAGGTACGTGGTTATGTCTTTACATGTACAATGAGGGATTATGCTTTTTTTACTCTCTTTTGCACGCATGTCTTGTACTAACATATTCATGCACGCGTGCAGGGCTTGCTACAAGTGGGTACCATGCTTGTCCTATTTGTGGACCCGCTCTGAAATCGCTTGCACGCTACTCCAAACACATGAGGAAAAATGTTTATGAAGGTCATGCTCGATACCTTCCGCTCGACCATCTCGCACGTGGAGGTCAGCTTGATCCACCACCATCATATTTAAAAGCAAGTGATTGGATTCAAGCTTGGAGGGAGAATGGAGAGGAACCTCCTCTTGGTATGAAGAGGCTATCGATCTTTCACGAGCTTCCTTATTGGGGTCAGTTACAAATCAATCATCTCTTGGATCCCATGCATATCTTTAAGAATGTGGGGGCTACCATTTGGGCACACTTGGTTGGTTCCAAGGACTCGAGAGGAGTGCGAGAAGACTTGCGTGCTATGAATAGGATGTCTCGTTTGTGGCCCCAAGTGCATGCTTCAGGAAAAGTTGTCCTCCCGAAAGCAACGTGGATCCTCTCTACGAGGGAGGAGGCAGCGATCAAGGCAGACATTGCCTCTTTTCAAACACCGACAGGGTACATGCGTTGCTTGAAAGGAGCATTTTCAAAGGACAATAAGCTTAGTGGCCTCAAGTCCCATGATTGGCACAAGGTCTTACAGGTATTCTAAGTAGAATTAGTGTACCGATAATAGTGATGCATTAGCGTAATTATTATTATGTTATATTGTTGACATGATTTCATTGTTGCTTTGATAGTTCATCCTTCCAATTACAATAAAAGGGTGCTTACAAGAAGATGTTAGAAATGCTATATTCAAGATCTGTGGTATTGTGAGGTATGCTTACTATCAATTCGCATTATCTATTTTCTTCATGGACATGTGAAATAGGTGGATATCTCAAATATCTTACATATGCATGGACATGTGAAATAGGTGGATATCTCAAAAAGAGATCTCTATATCGAGCATCGAGAAGGCTACGGTGGAATCCATCGAAGCCGTATGCTTGCTTGAGAAGCACTTTCCCTCAAGCATTATGACAACTCAAGTCCACTTGCTTGTGCACATAGTTGATGAGGTGGCTATAGCAGGTACCGTTCATAATCGATGGATGTTTTTTCTCGAGCGGTTTATGAAAACTTTAAAGGGGTTTGTAAGACAAAGAGCAAGACCAGAAGCAAGCATGGCAGAGGGATGGCTTGTGCAAGAGTCATTAGTATATATCACAGAGTTTCTTGCATCCACGGATCCTGATATGCCGCAAGCTTGGCACAACAAGGATGATGATCGCATCATTGGTGAGGTCCCCCAAGGAAAAGGGATTGAAAGAAAGATGAGCGAAGAGCAAATGGAGAAATTCAATAAGTTTTGTATCCTCAATAGCCCTGAGATGCATAAGTGGATTGAGAGATATGAAGTGGCCAAAGCAGAAAGAATAAATGCAAGGACGAGATTCAGAGTAATGTACAGGCGATCACAACCATATCCACGAGATCTGGCTCTTCTCCCTACTCACATGTCACTTGATTGGCTACAACTAGCTATACGTAAAGCCGAACGTGATGGAGAGACAATAAACGAGCGCGAGCGGGAGTTATCATCTGGATGTATGGTGCATGTAAGTTTCTTATCTCTTGATGTAATTAAGTAATTATTTGTGGCAATATATGCTATAAAATAGGTGCATCTTCATTGTTTTAATGATGCTCTTTTACAGTACAAAAAGTACAGTGCATTATGGTCATATGGACGACATTTTCGCATAGAACGCATCGATTCAAAGAGAGTCACGTATGATTGTGGAGTCATGGCTAACTTCACACAAGATAGCCGAGCAAGTGCTTCGGATACCAATCTTCTCTCCTCACAGTTGGATTATTGTGGAACCATACGCGACATCTATGAAATTGATTTCAGACGATTTACTATTTTCATTCTTGATGTAAAATGGTTTAGAACTACTTACAACGGTCCCCATGCAACTGTGAGAAAAGATGGTAGCGGTCTCTTTGCAATAGACTCCACCAAACATTGGACCGATGAAAGTGATACTTTTGTTCGTCCCGAGCACTGTGAGCAGGTGCATACTAATGATTTAATTAGTCGAAGCTTTCGTTTTTTAAGTCCATTGATATATATATAATTGACGACATTTGGCACGTGATTTTTCATCTTCAATATAGGTGGTTTTTCATCCGGATCGTTCTGATCCAAGATGGTGGTACGTGATCCAAGTTGCACCACGAAGTAAGCAGATTTTTGAAGATCGAGATGTGGATATGGAGATGCCACTACCAAATCCGGATCCAATTAATGAATCTAGCGAAGAAGATGTAGATCACCATATGAGGCAAGAGGAAGATGCGCATAATGACATCGCACGGGAGGAGGATGGAGATCACGATATTGACGAGGAAGACAACAATCGTCAAGATCAATCACCACACTTAAGCTTAATTGAAGAAGATGATCAAATACTTTTAGGTGAACGTACGATGCTAGAGTACGATGATGATATAGGAGATCAACTCGGTATAGAGTTGGAGATAGACTTGCTTGGCGCCTTAGACTTGGCTCAAGATGAAACAGTTGATGTAAATGCTCTTATTTAATTTGATTTTTCTCATCTCCAACTTGGACATGAATATATGAGCTTCAAAGGCTTGATGTACATGCTCTCATTTTTTATTTCTCTATGAGCTCAAACATGTATGAAAATTTAAAAAATTTTGTCATTGGAAGAAAATAAATTTTAAGGCTAAAAAAAAAAAAAAACCTCTCTGTAAAACGTCGCTATAATATAGTCTCAGTGTCGCTATATAGCGACCTTTAAAAGTCGCTATATAGCGACTTTTACTAAGGTCGCTATATAGCGACCTTTCAAAGTCGCTATATAGCGACTTTTACTAACGTCGCTATATAGCGACGCTTATTAAAAGTCGCTATATAGCGACGATTTACGACACCCGATTTTTATACCGACGATTAACGCTAAGCGGGCGCTAATCGTCGGTACGTAAACGTCGCAATAGGATGCGTGTGTAGTAGTGTGATCTACTTCTTTACAAATGTGATGTGCTCTTTTTGAAATGTACTCTAGTTTTCATAACATGTCATGCCATTTTTTCTAATTTGATTTTTTAAAATCTTACTTTTTTGTCTCTTTTAACAATGTGATGTACTCTATTTTTAACATCTCACGTCATTTTTTCTAATTTGATTTTTTTTAATCTTCCTTTTTGACTCAATGTTTTGTTTTATAAGAGCCTCTTTTTTTGAAATGTTTTATCCAGAATTATCTCACAAAATGAATTTGGACAGTGCAAGAGTCCAAAATTAATGAAATAGGTGTTGCCAGGAAATGATGCCCCCAGGTACTCCCACAACTACACAATCAAGGGTAGATAATGGATCATCTATTGGTGAAAATTATGAGCCAAATGCGGCTAATATGTAGGCAAGACAGCAAGTAGAAAAACCCTTGAGAAGATCATCTAGAGTGTCTAGACCGTCTTAAGAGTTTTGTTCTAGCAAACTATGTGATGCTTACTGATTGCGGTGAGCCTTCTTACTACAAAGAGGCTATGATGCAGGAGGATCAGCACAAGTGGGAATATGCTATGTAATTAGAAATGAATTCACTCATAAAAAATAAGACTTGGGAATTGGTTTCTTTTCCACATAAAAACAAAGCATTGCCATGTAAATGGGTCTACAAGATGATGGTCACAAGTGATGATGTGCCTAAGTACAAGGCCTGTTTGGTTGCTAAAGGGTTCAATCAAGAGAAGGGTGTGGACTTTGATGAGATCTTCTCACCGATTGTGAACATATATGCCTACTTGGACTTGTGGCAACAGTAGAGGATATGGAGCTTATGCACATGGATGTCAAGATAGCTTTCATGCATGGGAGTCTGCATGAGGAAATTTACATGGTACAGTCAAGAGGTTTTGAAAAAAAGGGCAAAGAGCATTTGGTTTGCAAGCTTAAAAAGAGTCTCTATGGCCTTAAGCAAGCACCTAGAGAATGGTATCAAATGTTTGATGCTTTCATTTGGTCATAGGGTTGCACAAGAAGTGAGATTGATCACTGCCTCTACACTAAAAGGGCTAAGGATAATAGCTTGATACTCTTGGCACTTTATGTGGATGATATGCTATTGGCTAGAGAAAACACTTATGAGTTGGATGTATTGAAGGCCAAGTTGAATAAGGCCTTTGACATGAAGGATTTGCGAACTGCAGGTCATATACTTGGTATGTGCATCACACGTGACTAGAGTAGGAAACTCCTTTGGCTTTCAGAGAAGGAGTATGTTACAAAAGTGTTGTGGTGTTTCAATACGGAGGGAGGGAAGGCAGTAAGTACTCCATTGCCTCCATATGTGAAACTGAATCAGGAAGATAGTCCCAAATCAGATGAGGAGAGGACCATGATGGCGAAGGCTCCTTATGCATTAGCAGTTGGGAGTATTATGTATGCTATGATAGCTACTAGACCGGACATTACATTTGCAGTGGGAGTTGTTAGCCGGTATATGGCTAATCCAAGAAAGTGGCATTGGGAGGCAGTTAAGTGCATCATGAGGTACATGAAGGGTACCAAGTAGATGTGTATCTTCTTTGGCAGAGGAGAGATGTGTGTACATGGGTACACAGATTCAGACTATACAAGGCATGTCGATAGCAGGAGATCCAGTTCTGGTTATGTGTTCACCTTTGCAGGTGGTGCAGTGGCATAACTAATCATAAAATACCCAAATTTTTTGAAAAAAATTTACCATGAATTCAAAGGAAAAAGCATCAAAAGAAATAACATGTCAATTTAATTGTCCATTATCTTTTGAAACAAGAACTAGAATTTGAAAAAAAAAAATTCTGCACTAGTCAAACACATTGTTAACAATCTTTAAAGTTGCATGAGGAATGAAATTGGCACTCTACATGCACTTCTCCACATGTCGGCTGATCTTACCACCATTTAATGTAAAGTTGAAGGAATCTGACATGCCGTCCATCAAATAGGTGTTCTCGCACGTCCCCTAGAGTCCACTGCAATGTGACATTCACATTCTTGACATCTCCCTCTTCAACATCAATAGAAAAACTTAGCCCCATATTGTCTTCATCATTAGAGTCTAGGGGAAGCCACCGGCCATTTGTTTTCTTCCAACTCAATATTTTAAAAAGTTAAATACGACATTTGGCATGACAAATGGTATCTAATAACCACATTGTCTCTCCATTGTCTTTATATGTGTGACATTGAAACACATCACCCTTTTGTTTGCTTGACCTGGTTCCCCACAATTCATCCCAAGTAAATCTTCAAGAGCATTTTCATCTACACGCTTGTAGGACCACATATTTTTTGTTCTATGCATATGTATATTTTGAAACAAAGAAGCAAAAATGTGTAGAGGCATAAACCAAGATAACCTTTCCCATTTGGATCCAAATGTAAACTTCATGGCCATGCTGACATCCTTTGCAATCTTGTCCTTATATGATTGCAATGTCCTCGAGTCCATAGTGATGCATCCATGTCTTGAAGTTGTGGTGGTGCAATGGTTTATAGATGGCCATATCTTGATGATGTCATTAGAGTGATGTATGTTTCATTATACCAATACACATTCTTCTTTTGTAAGAATGCCAACTTCTCGCGTGCATGCATTTGCTTACCTAAATCCTCATGAATCACAATGAACTTGCCTATGAATGACCCAATTAGTTCACACTCCTCAAAGTCAAAAGGGAAAACATATGCCATGTATAAGACCTCTTAGAAACCAAACACAAAATTTCCAAATGGACTCATTACACTTATAGGTGAAAAAGGTACACAGATAGAAAGGCTTATAGTGTGATGGTATCCTAGATTGAGGAAGCCACATATCTTTTCCCATGTAGACATGTTGCACTTTTGCAAGCCATACTTTCTTCCCAAACCTGAACTTCAATATGCACCCCTTCCACTCATGTAAGATATCACCTCTCTTGCTCTTGGGAATCTTATGTGGACCTTTGGTCGATCCTTTCATCACTATCGAGTCATTCAAGCTGTAGTTGCAAGGAATCCACTCATACAATGCATTTTTTGTGTTGTGGAAGACACAAAAGGCCACAACATTGCATGGTCTTGTAGCCTTGCTCCTCACCATGCTTGCAAATATTGCAACATCAAGAATGGGACTCCTATATAGGGCAATGTGGCTCCAACAAAGGCACAAAAGAGGGAGAAGGAGAGGGATAGTAGAGCAGCACTAGTAGAGGAATAGGAGAGAGAGAGGGGGGAAGATGGAAAATGCAAGGGAGGGCAACCTCACAATTCAGAAATGGAGGGAATGGCAGGATGAACCAAAATAGTAGGGGGCAGAGGCCCTAGAAAGAGAAAGCGAGAAGACCAATTCACCACAAGTTACCTACCGTCTCATTGAAGATAGATTTGGTTGCATGTGGGGGAGGTACACCTGCGAGGAGGGTCAAACATGGGTAAAGGGGGGGGGGGGATGGTTTGGGTGGTCCCTAGCATAAGGGGGCCCCTAATGGGTCTCTCCAAGCCAACCTTGAATTTTCATGATCTACATGGGCACGTTGCCAAGTGAAACAGGTGGAAAAGCTATGGCAAAAGGCTATGCAATGACAGGTGGTCAGGCAAGAGACTGCACTATGTGATGATAGGTGGTCAAGGCAAAGTAGTGCGGAGTTGTTGTGTGTTGATCTTTGTAGTGTTCATAATAAATAGATTGTGTCTCATTATTATGTCAGTATAACATCATGATGAAAAAATTTTTGGCAAGAGCACAGGTCTTTATAAAATTCAAAATCTCACCCAGAAATGTGTCGTGTTGTGGTCCCAAAGTGTCCCCAAAAGTAGTTTCATGATTGGCTACAACCAAGGAAACATTGACCCATCAGTCAAAACATCTGAGTTTTTTCAATGTAGCCGCTAAGAGAAACCACAAGTCCTTTTCTTTCCTTGTTTCATAAGAAGGCACACTGCTAGAAGAGGTGGTCCCATGTAAAGCTTTAATATTTGTATGCAAACCAAGGGAAGTCGACCTTGTGCAAGATGCAAGTAGTGTCGCCTATTTGCACCGGCAAGTAGGAACATAAATTCGGCAAGTGAGGAGAGAGGAGAGGTAACTGTTATGCAATCAAGAGAGCTAGAATGGTGCCACAGCAAAGGGAGACCAAGAAAGGGGTCGAACAGTCGAGAGGGAGCCTATTAGGGAGCAAGTTAAGAGTCAAGGGGCAGGGAAGCACAAAGGGAGTGAAATGGAGGGGCCAACAAAAAGAGGGGGATCTTGGCGAAGGTAGGCAGTGGCTGAGTGGGAGGGGAGGGAGGAGAAAAGATAGAGGGAAGGAGGGGGCCATTGTAGGGTTGAAAAGATATGGAACAACTAGAAAAAAAAGGGGGGGTCCTCTTAGGATTGGAGACCCTAATATCGTTATAACTTTCCCTTGTACCTCATGCAAGGTGATAGAATAAACCCAATTAGTGGCATCTAGGTCAACTATCCAAGTAGAAATCATGATGGGAGTAACTAATAGGACCACATTTTGCATAACATATCCTAACATACCAAGATTCCATATAATAATATTGAATATAAACAAAAAACAAGTGAGTAATAAAAAGTGCTAGTAACAATTATCTACCTTAATATCATAGTATATTAATATTGAACATTGAACTATGATCATATAACCCAAAGTAGGTGAGTACATAAATGTGTGTAGGGATGAATATGTGTGTGGGTTCCATATGTATTAATGTGTAATACAACATCCAAATGCATGAATAGGTGTGTGTACATATCTATGTATGTAAATAACTTGGTGAATACATAAATACATATGTGTAAAATGACATGGATACAAAAAGTGAGCCTAAAAACTCTCATCGATTGCATAGAAGTACAATGCAACAATGACATGAATAAAGAAGACTGTATACACTAGTGTGCAAATGTGTGTTGCCTATGTGTCTTTTAAGTCTATGACCATGTGTGCATATATGTGTGAATGCATTATGAACTTCTAAAAAGTATGCATTTGTGCATGTGTGTGTGTGCCTGTGCATGTGTGCCTATGCATGTGTGCATGCACATGCACATGCGCCGTGTGTGTGTGTGTGTGTGTGTGTGTGTGTGTGTGTGTGTGTTTGTTTAGATTTAAAAGTCCCATCAATAAATGAGCCATATAATTAATTCCACCAATTGGATAAAAAAGAATTCGTTTGAAAAAATAAAAATAAATTGAAGTACCCTTTAACAATATTGCGATCCAAAACTTAAATTTAACAAAGAAAAAAGGAGGATTGGCAAAAGAATTTTTCCAAAGACATAGATTTAACAAGCTTAAAATTATCCAATGATAATGAATTAATTGTATGGTACTAGCTCGACCAAAGGCTAGTTGGGATATCAGTCTGTGTATTTAGATTTAATAATCCCATCAATAAATGAACCATACAATTGATTCAAACATTTGGATAAAAAGGCACGAGTTGAAAAATATAAATAAATAAAACTAAATTGAAGTACCTTTTGACAAGATCAGAATCCAAACCTTTATTTTAAAATAATAATGATAATAATAATAGGCGAGTTGGGAAAAGAATTTTTCCTAATTTTGAGTTTGCTAACTAGAATTAGTACAAAAATGTCGAATCTGTCAAGCAGTCTAGACTTCGAGGTCAGGGTCCACTTACCTATCACCATCCAAACCAACGAGTTGTTAGAACAATGAAGTTGAATTTGGGTAGACATGTAATGCTTGTATCCCCTGGCTTGTTATTGCTTTACCAAAGAACAAGTGTCAAGAACACACCTTATGAAATTCTAAGATAGAAGGAGCTTTAAAGGACTATAAGAAAATGGCCTGGATTTTCAATTGATAAAGTGCAAAAACATTCTAGGGGGAGTAAACTTCCCACTTTGAGTGGTAATTAAGGGCCAAATAAATTAAAAGGTTTAAAGCTAACCAAAGTGAGAGCATTAGAAAAAAACCAAAATTGGCTTAAAGCTGACCAAATCCATTAGTGAGAAAATAATTATTAGAGCAAACCAAGAGAATCTAGCTCTTTATGTGAAAAAATTCCAAGGTAGGAGCAACAGGTTGGGAGATATATCCAACAACAGGCCTCCAACCTATTGCTTGGGGGATATATCCAACAACAGGCCTCCAGGTTGGGGCTCTTTGCAAGACTACCCACCCTCCACCTCAATATACCATTGCCCCACACCTTCTAGCACTCTCATTGGTACATCTCAAATCCCTCTCTAATCCCTTGAAATTAGGAAACTCTAAGTGGAGGCCTTTTTAAGACCCCATTTCATCAATGATATGTTCTTCCTCTAGGCATCCGGGAGACCTATGCCCCCTTCCATCTTTGGGCTTTTTAGGAGCTCCCACAAGACGTGGTGCATCTATCATTTCCCTGATTCCTTCGCCCAGACAAAGCTCCTGAAGAGATGCTCGACCCCCTTGATGGAAATTGTGAAATACTCTATCTCCAACTGGAAATCGATGGGGCGGGGAGGTGGGTGGGGTTGGGATGGTATGAGAGGTTGATGTATGACTTTCCCTGTAGGATTTCGATGGCCGACACTGCGGATGGTTTGGTGAGAGCCTAAGAAGTTGTATCTTGCTTCTAACATGGCAAGGAAGAAAGGGCCTGAGGGGGGACGGTAGTCTTAGGGAGTCCCTCTGGTGGAGTGTCGCCCTAAAAAGGACCAGTGATGCTTTTGGGCTCCACGATCTGCAGAGGGCAAGGAACCTCTTTCGTAAAGGGCTCATAGCCTAGCAAGATCTGTGGAATGTGTGCTCAACAAACTGGAAGACGGAGGCGGAGCTGATGATAGAATTTCGACTGATGGCTAGAGAGCTCAACCATGCAGTCCTTGAAAGAATGCCAAAGTCGATTGACAAACTTCATCCCGATGGGCGGACATGATGGACAAACAATGGATGCTTGGGCAGACTCCATTGGCTCGAAGGGGGGAGAAATGGTGGAAGAAGAGACTCATGGAGATCTGGAAAGGCTGCGAAGTAGGAAAGACAAAGTTCATGCTATGGAAGGTCACTATTCACGAGCTACAGGTAAGGGCGAAGCTGGCTAAGAGGATGCAAGTCGATCCTATTGCGCGCTATGTGGCGGGGCGGTCGAAGATTTATGGCATATATGTTGGAGGTGTCTAGTGGGCTTTGAGGAAGCTAGAGTGTACCGTGAGAAGTGCCGGTATGATGGCTCACTTCAAGATTGGATGGAATTCTGGTGCTGGGAGAGACAAATAAACTCCCATCCACACTCGCAGTGTGGTGGCCATACCTAGCAGTGTTGGTATTTTTGGGGGTTTAGGAATCGAATGGTGTTTAAACATAAGGTATAGGTGGGGCTGAGAGCCCCAGCAATGATGGATATTGTGAAGGTTTATCTTCATGACCTCAGCAAGATTTTGGAGAAGTGTGAGCCCGTCATTAGCGGGGCCATGATGGTAGTAGAGGCCAACTTTGTTTTGGGATAGGTCTTAGCTTAATTAGCATAGGCAAGGGTGGGAAGCCCTCAGAAAAGCCAATTTTTGTTTCAGGGTCTTTTCTTGGGACTGAACCCCCCCTAATACATCCGGCATTTTGATTTTAAAAAAAAAATCATGTGAATTACGGCTCCAGGTTGAATGGCTAGGACATTGTTTTGCCTCTTACATGGTAGGCTTATGCTTATGCTCTTCTTTAAACTTTAATGCTTCCTTAAAGGAGGGCTAGGGGAACTTGTTAAAGGATTTTTCACTCTTTTGCATTTATGCCTCCTAAATGGTAGGCTTAACTTTGTGTAGGCTAGGCAAACTTGTTAAAGGATTCTTTCCCTCTTTTGCATTTATGCCTCCTACATGGTAGACTTAACTTTGTTTCAAGATTTATTGCCTCCTTAATGGTAGGCTAAGGAAATTTGTTGGTAGGTGGCTTTACCCACTTACATCTTCTAAATGGTAAACTATCACTTTCATATATGCCTCCGTAATGGAAGGCTAGGAAGACTCGAGGGAAATTTTCAAATTTGGTATCACTTTAGAATCTAGTTATGGTATGTTTTTTGGTAAAGATGATAACAAGTCGAGGAGTACATGCATTACTTGTCTACCCGTATAGTGCCATGAGGTTCTAACATCTGGTAATGTAAATTCTGACCAAGGAGCGTAGGACAATGCTGGATTCGGCCCATTAAACTTTTGTAAACGTATGACCTATTTTAGAATATCACATCAGTGTTCAAGCACCAGTGTACAGATTTCAAAAACCAATCTTACAAGAAATAAACCATTCAATTAGATAATGGGCCTTTGGGATTATGTACAAATTTATGCCTGCCTCTCTTCATACCTGTGTGGAATACTGGCGATAAATTTGTATGAAGATATACATAGTGCAAATTGATGAATAAGGGTTGCCCGTGTCGCTTTCTATTAAATATTCATAGGCAAAATATGATGGAGCTCATTAACCACATGGCATAAAATGCTTTGTCCCATGTGGGGGTTTATATTGATGCCAATCATTTTTTAAGCAGACGCCGACCCCTTATATTTGCATCTTTCAGCCTGTGAGTAAGAGTAATGACATCACCTTCAAGAGGGCCGAGCATAATAATATGGCTGCAAACAAATAGTTGAAATTGATGATTAGCATAACATCTTATATGTCCAATGGTAGAAATTGAGGGTGTCTTGCAAAGAAGAGGACAAACCTTGGAATTTCTTTGTCCATATCTAGAGACATCACTTTCAACTGGTCCAAAGTATTACTCAGATCTGAGAGAGCATCATCTTGCTTGGTTCTCTCCATCTAGTAGATAAAACATGAACTTAGATACGCTGGGACTTTTCTTGAATCCGACAACTATTGACGAAATTCAACTGCTGTAAGCTCACCTCAAGTTTAGCTTGCGTGGACATGGAACTTGAAGAACGATTATTGGACCCCTTGGTGTTGTTGCTCTGTACCAGTCCAAGGGCGACGCGCTGTTCAAGGTGGCTACCTCTCCGCTTGAAAGACTCATCTGTCCAAGACAAAGTATGCGGACACTCAATAATTTGATTTCAAGCGTGAAACTTCGGCTGAGCGATCTGTGTTCGAAAATAGAGAAACTACCCACTTCGGATAGCAGCAGGGCCTGTAATCGGACGTGTCTTTTTTGGTTTCCAAGTCCTAGAAAACATGCCTCCTAAGCTTCCCAATAACTTCTCACCCTGGGACAAAATGTAAAGTACGTAGAGTCATTCGTCAGAACCAGGGAAGCGTCGTGCGCGGTAGTGGAGCTCACACCAAACAACCATACGATACTTACCACGGTGAGGTTCTGATCAATATCTAAGGCCACCTCGTGAGTACGTTTAATCTGTTCACCCTGTTGGTGTAATTTGAGTAGTACGCTTGTGGCATCTCCCTTTATATCTTCGGCCACTTTGACACAATTCTGAATGCGATTGGTGGTATCTTCCGACTTTTGAAGAGCGTAGCATTCCAGCTCTTGAACGTTCCTATATTCCAGGTCTTGGCTTCGAAATTGGCTATCGTCGTATCGGACGCGGGTGGCAGTAAAGGAGCTCCTGTGTTGGCTCTCTCCTCCTACAGCGAAAAGTTGATCCCGGGCTAATTGAGAATTTGGTTGGCCCGATTCGTTTCCATTCGACTTCAGAGAGTTATAACTGCCTTCTTTCAGCCTGTGCGCCTGAGTCATGCCTCCTTCAATCAGTTTAGATGCTTGGCTCACTCCCGCGTCCTTGAGTCTCTGAGCCTTCCTGGAGGCTGAGTCCCCTGATGCAGCTGCAACCCGCTGTCCGAGCTGAGAGCGACGAGATTTGCGGCGAGGCGGGGCGGAGGGGTCAAGCTGAGGCGTGGCAGCAGCATCCGAGGGGAGGGAGGGGGCGTGATAATGGTGGTTGTGGGAGGGAGGGAGGGGAGGGGAAGAGGGAGGGGAGTAGTCGTCGGAGTCGAAGGGGTTGTGGGAGGAGGAGAGAGAGATGGGGGTCATCATGAAGAGAGGGAGGAAAGGGAGGCTCAATGAGAAGGGAAGCGGCTATGGCGGAAGGTCTGGCTATGGAAAACACGAAGGTCTGGCTATGGCTGAAGGTCAAACACGAAGGTCTGGCTATGGCGGAAGCTGCTTCTTTCCGCGTGGGCAATTTCTTCATCCCTTCTCTTTAAGCACACGTTCTTAAGCTTGACTTTTCTTAAGGCCTTAAGGCCTTAATTAGTAAACAATGTGAATGATAACAAATCATTGAGATCCAAATAGCGAAAGAGGGAGGAGATGATGAATTGATAGAGATGAGACAAAGAAAGAGAGAGGAAAGGCTAAAATAGCATGTGGATCAATAAAAGCCAAAAACCCTCAGGGCGTCACCCACGAGCCATTTTCCTTTGCAATCACCCCCGGCTCTTTAGGATCGTCGAGGGCCTGCGCGGGACTTACAGTTTAACCCAATACTCTAGTTGCCCATTACATAGGAAACCAATTTACAATCCTGCCTCTTTTCTTTAGTGATACAAAGGAAAAGGGAACATCATTTGTCAATCTTCTATGACTTTTTCAAAGGGTAGCCTTTTTGTTTAGTCAAATAAATATATCATATATGCCAATCTTCTATGATTTTTTCAAAGGGTGGCCTTGTTGTTTGGGCCTTCTTCTTAGCAAGTACAACTCTAAACTTGTGAATACAAATATATCATATGAGAATCTTCGATGACATTTCAAAAGGGTGACCTAGTTGTTTGGTCCTAAGAATACGGGATATGTGCTTAAATTGAGAGATGGTGTTGTTGTGATTACAAAAAAAGGAAGAAGAGGTGGGGAATTAGAGCTTCCCTAAAAAGGGTGAATTCGAGAATTTCAACATTGGAACATGTTGTTTTGAGCCTTCCTAAAAGGTGAACTAGTGAAGTTCATTAGAATCAAATTTGTTATATAATATATATTTATATCGGTCTAAGTAATTGAATAAATTCAATGCATATACCCACTTGTGGGATTGAAAAATTCAAAAGTTTGCAAGTGAACTTGTGAACTAAAAAAACTTGATTGCGATGGTTGCACTAGCCATCCCCATGTTATGGTGCTTTTACCATATTACCACCCTTGATTTGTCATTGACCTAGAGATCAACCTTGTCTCATGTGAATAATGATTTGTGGTGTTTGTTCTTGAAAGATGCAAGTGGATTTGTGCTTTAATGAGGATGGTTGCCTAACGTGCCATGTTATGGTGCTCCTTTTACCCGATTACCACCCTTGATTTTGTCATTGGCCTAGAGATCACAAACTTGATGTCATTAGCAACCTTGTCTCATGTGAATAATGATTTGTGTTGTTCTTGAAAGATGTAAGGGGTTTTGCACTTCAATGAGGTGTGAAAGTTCACACTACCTTCTTGGGCTATCACTTAAGTTGTGCAAGACAATACATATTAAATTAAGGGTTATTTTTCATTGATTCCATTAAAACATATTTATTGACCAAGGAGTTTTCCTCATTGAAATTCTAGGGGAACACACATTAATAAAATTTTCAACTTTAAAAATTAATTGAAAGTTACTCTCTCTCTCTCTCTCTCTCTCTCTCACACACACACACACACGCACACACACACACACACACACACACAAACTTACTATCCTCTTTTTTCCTCTTGAACATACTAATTACTTTTCTTCCCTTGTAAACTACCTTTTCCCCTTTCTCTCTCTATCTGAATTTTTTCCTCACACTCTCTCTACCCTTCTCTCCCCGTTATTCTCCTAAATTCCCCTATAAAACCTCTCAATTTATCCTACTCTTGCACCTTTCTTAATTTTTGTAATCTTTTGTAACCTTTTTGGCCCCCTCTCTAGCTTCCTTCTCTCCCAATTCTTTTCGCTAATTTCTACCTAACTATTTCTTAAATTTTCCTAATTCTCTCTTATTTTTTTGTATTTTTTCCCATGTTCCCCTGTCTTTCGCTAACTTTCCTTACTCTCCCAATCTCATAATTCTCCCTAATTATTTCCTATTTCTCCTAATTTTTCCTAAATTATTTCTAATTTGCCTCTATTTCTCCTAATTCCTCTTGATCTTTTCTTTATTTTTCCTACTTTTCCTTTTTTCTTCATTTCCTAATTCACCCTATTTTTTCTTGTTTTTATCCTGATTTTTAAAATTCCCCTAATTATCTCCTATTTCTCACTATTTTTCCTAATTTTTCTAAATTATTCCTAGATGAGTCCTTATTTTCGCCTTAATGTTTGTTTCTAAGTATTCCTAAATATTTTCATATTTATGTCTTCTATACTTTGCTAAGCATTCCTAATTTTTGTCTCTAAGTATTCCTAAAGCCTTTCATATTTACTACGCCAACTCCCTAAGACTACCCCCACCACTATGACTACCTCCCCTACAAAATCTCCCCTACAAAATACGCTGATTAAGCAGCCAAACTACCTTCCTTTCCTACCTTATACAAACCTCCCCCCCCCTCCCCTCCCCGCATTTACTATCTGCCCGCCACTCTCTACTCTTCCCACAGTTTCAACTGACCTGCATTTTCATATACTATCTCCCTGTATTTACAAGTGGCTTGCCTTACACATTTGACTCCTAGCCCTTTACATTCCCCCAACTCCCTAACCCTCACACTAGCCTATTTAAGGAGGTACTACCCCCCACCCACATCTAATCCTGTCATCCGCTCCATTGCCCATGATCGCTCCTCTTCTCAACTATCGTGCCTTCTGTGGTCCCTCCCCGAATTGCACTAATAGCTCTTCAACCTTCATGCTTCAAATGCATGCCTGTGTGGATGGTTCTCTCGCTAGCCTTCCTTGGTCACGGTGCCTCGACTATGGTGCCTCACTGCCTCCTGCTTGTCTCTCATTGGTTCTCTCCCACTACTCTTGGTGCCTTTATTGTCATGCCCCTTGTTCTTCTATGCTCACATGCTTTCTACAATTTTTAGGGACTACTCCTTGAGCACTTATTGAAGCTCGCTCATGATTCGGGTGCCTTCATTTCTCCATCGAACTACATTATGGACTTTGAGGTCATTATTGCCACATGTTATACCTGCCCCCCTTGCCCTCCCTCTCTTCAAGCACTTATACCATTCCCCCTCTCATATCCCTATGTTAACCCCCCCACTTTCATTCTGATATCCTTGCTTAACTTCTTTCTTTAATATTTTTTACATTAAACCCCCTTTCCCCACTTTCAACCTTAGCCCATTTAATTATCTTTATTTTTTCTTTTGGCTTACCTTTAATTAGTTTAACCAATTATATTCTCCTCTTCAACCCACACAACACCCCCCTCCCCGCCCCCTCCTTCTTTAAATCAATCCCCCCTCCCTTCTCTATATGTATTATTTCTTTACTTTTCTTTGATCTATGGTCCTTTTCATTAATTTCTTTACTTTTCTTTAATCTATGGCCCTTTATTAACTCCTTGCATTATTTCCCCCCCTTTAAACCTATGATCCTTTTTTTGTCCTTCGCTCGGTCACTCGGAAGATTTCACTCGAAAAATGCTCGTCTCCCCCCCCCCCCCCCAAAGACACACACACACACACACACACACACACACACACATGTACATATATGTACACATGCATACACACGCACGCATGTGTGTGCTCGTGTGTGCATCTCTCTTTCTCTCTACACACACACACACACACACACACACACACACACACATGCATGCACGCACTCATTTTTTTAAATTACAAAAAAACAAAATAGTGAAAATTTTTGGGAAACCTTAGAAGAGGTGAAAACCCACCATGAAGTACAAAATTAAAAAGATTACCAAGTAGGCACCTGGAAAAGGCCAGGGGACTACCTGAAAAGTAGAAAAGTGAAAATGTTACAAGTCACTAGGGAGCATCCAGTATGATATTCTCCATAGACAAAATGGAGATAACTAGTAACCCAAAGACAAAGGAGGAAAATATGAAATTACACGGCTCCAAGTGGTGCCATAAAGACAATATCCTCCAAAGTGATCCTCTGTTGTACCAGAAAGGCATTGAGTGAAGTAGTAGTGCCATCAATACCACACACACACACACACACACACACACACAAATGCATGGATTCAACACTTGATTCCACAATGAGATCTTGATAAAATATCATAGTTCCTAATGGCCTTTGGACTTCTAAAACTCAGTAACATCATTACTTGTGTGCATGTAATCATAATCAAATGTTATAAAAGGAGAATCTCACTTGCATGGCTATTATTGCATAACCATGGGGGTTAGTAGCAGTGACTATGAGGGGTGTGCAAGGGTAGGTTAGCTGCAACGATTAGTAGTTTAGTCCTCCGAGCAGTTGAGTCTTCAATGGTCTCTAACTGACAGTCGGTTCTTGTATGCATGGTATTACTAGCATTCCATTTCAATTCTTTATGCAGTTGTTGAGAGAGCTCTTTCTCTGAGAATACAGGGTTGCATAGTATTGTCTTTTATTTGCGTTCTCTGTATTCTATCCATCGATGTTGCACATGTTGTTTTATTTCTATTTCCCATAGCATCTGCACTGAGTTATGATGCTACACATTGGCGATCACGATGCACATTATTACTATCACGAAAGGGATTCATGATTAGGCAATTAACTTGCTTCTAACAGGGTGTTTTGGCAAACTCATGTCATCCTCTCCATGTTGTCACTGCGGAGGCACTTCACATGGAGGGTTGTGCACATTGGCACACACTCTGATGGAGATTCAGGAGGAGATTGCGATGGTAAGCCAACACATTTGTGGCTTTCAAGATGAACTCCAACGGATGCAGAGTGATCCCCATCACCTTACTTATGGTTAAATGAGTGTGGATATGATCGTGAAGAACCTCATTCGGTGTTCTTGGCAGTGCATTCTGTAGTTGCTATCTTTCTAGTAGGCATGCATGCGCACATGCTCGCAAGGCCTTCTTGATCCTTTGACACCAACGACATGGTTATGGTAAAGGAGAAGTGATCTCGAGCATGGAGACATCATGTCTCAAGGCTCTCCAAGCGGAGTTGACCGTTGTCAAGGGACACCTTCTCATTCACTCTCACCACCAAGGCTACGGTCAGGGCAATGGGTACTGGTCTTGTTGGATGGACGCAGGCTGTTGAGTGCATCCTCATCTCCAACAACGATTTTGGCTACTTCTCGCAATCTCTTTGGTCAAGGAGTGCTATTAAAAGGAGGAGCACCAAACGTTGGAGACACCGCGATGGCGGGCCAACTCAAGTATGCCAAGTTTTCGGGGGAAAAATCTGATGACCCAGATGCTCATGTCCGACAATTTGAGAAGGTGTATGTGGTCAATCCACCACCCATGGTACCACTCCCACAGGAGGTAGTGTTCAAATCAACCTTAGTAGGCAAGGTGTCAAGGTGGCTTACTGAGTATGCGGTGGACCAATTCGCCTCATATGATCTCATCTGCTGCATTCTTAAGATGATTTCGTAAGGAAAAAATGATTCCACAAATTTTGGATAGATTGTGGTGGTTGGATCAGGGAGATCAGGATGTGGAGGATTATGCATCCAAATTCAACTTACTCATGCAACGTGTGCCGCAAGCGCATCGGCTTGTTCAAGAGGTGTTGAATGACTACTTCATTTCGAGGTTATCTCAAGATTTGCATACGGCATTGGCCACAGTGGATCAGACACAAATGATGCTCACAGCGGTCATGGGTCACAAGCAGTGCGAGTAGGGGAATCTCTGCATGGTAGGATGGCCAAGAAATGTAAATCCTCCAAAACCAAAACCAAGAAGAAATTGGCAAAATCTAAGAAGTTAGATGATAGCGATGAAGATTTGGAAGTTGCCAGCTTTGAAGAAATATCTGAAGAAACCAACTTGGAGGAATCCAACTCAAAAGCGGAGATGAAGGCCCAATGAGCCTCTAAAGGGGGTAAGGTAAGGGCGCTCCAATGGCTTTCGAAGAATGTATATGGTGCACTCACTACCACAATCCTGGTCATTCCACAATCGAGTGTGCTCTCAATGTGAATTGGTGCATGATTTGCTTAGCCAACACCCACAACATAATGGGATGCCACTATAATGGCCGTGGCCAAAGAGCAATTGGTGAACAATAGGATCTAGGTGCATCTTATGTGCAATGGGAGCAACCCTAGTCATCGTTCCAACAAGGTGGTGGCAGCAGTGGTGGAGGTTGGGGCCAAACTCACCCAAAAACTTGCTTGTTCTACTTAGGTGAAGGCCATTGGCAGAACGAATGCCTGGATGCTTAGGAATAGGATCGGCAATGAGTGGAGTGGCAAAAGTTGACGGGGAAAATGCCGAGCACTTCCAGGGTGCACATTGTTGAGGATGATCCATTGGTGTGCCCAGAGATTAGTATAATCACCCATGCGGGTACAAAGCTATAGGGGCCGACCCCCACGAAAGGCGACAAGTTGCTGGATTGGCCAGTACAGGAGCAAGTATAATGGCAAGTCTGCGAATTGGTGATGGAGGAGCCACCCTTGATGCAACTGGCCGAGTCCGCAAAGGTGCCCATTGGGTCACACAAGGTGCAGTTTGTGGAGCCGGTTGTCCAACCGGAGTCGGAGATGGCACAAGGGAAATTCAAACTTCATTTACCGGGCCCGATATTCACCATCGATGTGGAAAGCATTACGGAGAGATACCTGCATCAGAAGTTTTTTGTGGGTTCCCTCATCACAGTCCCAGAGGATAGCAGCAAGCAACAACCTTGGGGCGCCAACTCCCCTTAGTAAGAATTCCTATCAAAATCTTGAGTATGATATGAATTTAACAATATGCCATGAGTAGAAATTAGTTAAATTAGCTTGGTTGTGTTCTACACCAAAAGAGCTTCAAATATGTCTTTACATCTTGAAATTTAGGTAACACATGAAAAAGTTACATTAATTTGAAAGGAGACGGGTTTTCATATTTTAGTGTATTTTTTTGTTTTACCCCCCCTCATCCAAAAGAACTCCCCTTTTGGCCTCACAGATTATTAAAAATATGTATAAATCTTAAAAATCTTGCATATATTTCAAAGTATATAACTTATATTTTGTGGGGGGAGGGACATGAGATTTTCATATTTTTCCCTCATATATTTGAAAAATTTTTAAAAGGAAATCCATGCATATTGTATATGGACCTTGTCCCCCCATACCTTGGATTTTGGACGAGGGTAGTAACATAATACATATTGAGTTGGTGCCCCAGGGCAGCAGCAGATATGGATTTGCAGGATCTCCTGCAGCAGGAGAGAGAGTTCGAGGAACGCATGAGCTGAATCATGCAGGTGCAAGAAGATGCTTTGGATACGATTTATTTGGGGGATCTAAGCCAGACAAAATTAGCACGTTGTTGATGGCCGATTTCCACAGCGAACTGATAACTCTACTGAGGGATGTCTCTGATGTGTTCGCATGGGATTATGTTGACATGCAAGGATTGGATGCAAAATTTTACCAGCATCAAGCCGGATGCAACTCTGATAAGGATACATTGCTATAGCATGAATCCACGTGTGGCCAAGCAAGTGCGAGAGGAGCTGGAGCACTTTGCGGGTGGGATTCATTGCACAATTGAGAATCCAGAATGGATTTCACTTATTCTCATCATGCTAAAGAAGAATAAGAAATTATGGATTTGTGTTGATTAGCACAAATTGAATGCGGCCACGGTACCAGATCCCTTTCCTCTACCATACATGGATCCCACACTGTGGATGAAGTGGCAGGCCATCAGGTATCCTCGATGGGTATATTGAATAAAATCAAATCAAGATGGCTCTGGAAGACCAGCCCAAGACATCATTCATCACATCATGGGGAGTTTACATTTGTACACTCATGTGGTTTGGATTGTGGAATGCTCCCTCCACTTTCCAGTGAGCAATGTAGGAGATTTTTGGCTAGTACCTAATGGACTTCATGTGGATGTTCCTGGATGATCTCAGTGTCTTCGGGACATTCACTGAGCACCTAGAGCATTTTCAGAAGTGTTTTCAATGATGCATAGAGGTATCCTTTAGCTTCAATCCTATGAAATGTGCATTTGCAGTGCGTAGCAGGTGCCTCCTAGGTCACGTGATCTTGGCAGAGGGAATTGCAGTGGATCTCGACAAAGTGGTGGTGATTATGCAAGCGCCTGCTCCAACAACACCTAAGGAGTGCTTGTGCTTCTTAGGACAAATCCGATGGCATGGCAGACATTTGTGATTCCTGGCTCACATGGCAATTCCCTTGAATGCACTTGTTCATGTGGAACCGAAGGCATTTTTGTGGATTGTGGAGTGCGACAAAGCTTCTTCCATGGGACAGTTTTAACAAAAATACATAGTTTCAATGTAAACGAGGATGTGGCAATGCAACCCATTGAGGAAATGAAGACATATTGTTGAATATAAGCTACATCTTTTTTGAGCTTGACCGATATGGTTGCACTATGATTGCCAAAGTTGTAATGTCTTTGAAAAATGTAAATGTGGGTTTAAAAGTTAGGACCACATGAAAAATGTAACAATTTGTCAGAGTTTGCACTTTTTATTTGTACAATTTAATCGATCGTGCATGTTATAATTAAATGTTTCAATGACACATCACTCACTCAATTTAACATGCTTGTTAGATCTTCTCTAGCTCTCTCACTCACCATGGCATCCGCATCATAACAACGATCAACGCAAGCTGCATATGCATCCTAGGATCCAAATGTGAGGGGAAAGCAAGCCATGAAGCACATAATGTATGTGGATGACTCTTTTGCAAGGTTTCTGCCTCGTTTCTAGAGACATATGAAGGAACTGAAAGGAAAACATGATGAGATCAACAATGAAGAAAGTGTCCTTTATTCATGAGAGAAAGTACCAGTATACAGGCCAGTAATACATTGTATGTGAGTGCAAGAGAGAGCATCCTAGATCCAGAAATCACTCCACTGATCTCTCCATGAATCTCTCAATCATCCACTAGAACCTTCCACACTCACACCTACTGACTGACACATCATCAATCACACCTACTACAAGCACACTCACGACATAGGTGGTCACACACATGGACACACAAGCACACACAAAATAGGTATGAGAGGAAGTACCAATATGTAGGCTAGTGATACATTGTATGTGAGCTCAAGAGAGAGCATCCTAGATCCACAAATCACTCCACTGATCTCTCCATGAATCTCTCAATCATCCACTAGAACCTTCCACACTCACACCTACTGTGATTGACAAATCATCAATCACACCTACTATAGGCACACTCACCACATAGGTGGTCACACACATGGACACACAAACACACACAAACATAGGTATACCTTCATCAATTTGCTCTAACACCCCCCCACAAATTGATGACCTTGACCCCTAGTAGTAGTCTATGGGAAACTTCATGGCTTGCCCACCTCTGGTGGCAACACACATGATCCCAACCTAGACTCACTCTAAGTTGCATTGGCAGTGGACTCATTTGGACAACCTAGCTCCAACATGATCTCACTCCATTTTTGGTCCCTAGTTTACAATCTCTCTTGGAGGTTTCTTGACAAAATGATCAGCAACCCTTACAAAACCCAATACAATATTTTCAGGGGGACATCCCAAGGCAGAGAACCCTTATTGACCACACACACAAAAATTCTAAATTGAAGATGTGGGGAAATACCCCCCTTTGATGGCATGTCTTGTCCTTTTCCTTCTTCTCTTCCAAGCTACCATAGTGTGAAGTTCATTGTCATTGGAGAGGTTCTTGGTGTAGCCAATCTTGTAACTCCTTTTCTCTGATCTTTCTTGCATCCCATATGCCTTCAAATAGATTGAATATGAGGAGGATCTTACCACTTGTCATTGCAAGGGCAGTGTCTACTCTTGTACAAAGGTAAGGCTCATATGACTCATAAGGCAATACATGAATGTAAGGCAAAATATGACCATACAAGTGCAAATACCCTTCAACTATCATGATAGAAACTACATTCATCACTGAGTCACCTTCAAGCATCAAATAGGCGACATCATTGTTGTCAATGAAGCTCATCATCCAAACATAGACATAGTCCTCAGATAAAGGTGGAAAAAACTATGTTCATGTTGTAATATGGATATATGAGTACAACTGGTAAAAAAATATTTAATCCATCTAGTAGTCTATGTACCGTGGTCGGGGCCACTTACCTGCCACCATTCAGAAAAAACTAGTTGTTAGAACAACAGAGTTCTAAATGGGTAGACAGGTAATGCCTGTACACCCCGGCTTGTTATTGCTTTACGTGAAGTATATATACATACATACATACATACATACATACATACATACATACACACACACATATATATATATATATATGTATGTATGTATGTATGTAGGTATGTATGTATCTGTCGTGTGTTTCTGTGTGTGTGTGTGTGTATGTTTTGCCCCCAGGATCTTAGAAATTTAAAAGAATATATATATAAAGGATTTATGGCACCATGAGCCCTCCTCCTCTTTTTCTCTCTAACAAAGGCTATAAAGAGATCAAAGAAGGAGAGGTGTTTAGACTCCTTGGAATTCCTATGGGCTTGGGTTGGTCAATGAAGGATAGGTGGGATTGGTCCTAGACTAGGTCAAAAGCAAGGTGAATAGATGACAGCCAACATTAGCAATATGTAAAATTGTCCTTAATCACTACATTTATCACTCCATCATTTACTTCATTTCCTATTGGTACCCCACAAAGAAATTTCTTAGACAACTCAATAGTTTATTTAGAACCTTTCTGTGGGGAGGAGATTCATTCAATCACAAGGTTCCCAAAGTCAAATGGCAATTGATCCGAATGGTTGGAAGTACAACTACATCAATACTATGGTCTAAATCAATGATGTAGCAGTAGTTTGGAATTGCAGTGATGCCTCACATGGACAGTGGCCCATCAAAAAATGTCACCACCAAGCTATGAGGGAGAATGCAAAGTATATTTATTGCATGATCAAATCAAAGAGGCTTTGTGTGGGATTGGAGCATTCTAGATAACATTTTTACTTTTTGGAAGCCATAGCATTGGTATGGTTCTGCTAGGATGGTTTATTTGTCTTGCTTCTTGTTTTGTATAAGGCTTATGGTAGGTGTATTGGGAGTTTCTTGAGCAGTGGACTATGGACATGATAGAGCTCTTGAGATAGTGGATAGTAGGGCCATCACCACTCACTCCTTAGCACATAGCCATGTGTTAGTTTGAGGAGCCTAAGGGTATAGATTCTATATTGCTAGATCCATGAGACAAGGATGTCCCTTGGCCACTCTACTTTTTCTATTCATTGTAGAGGCTATGATCCATTTTATGAGAGATAGAGGCCACATGTATTCGTAGCATCAGAATGCCCATTGCTACTTTGGAGGAGATCCTTGATCAGATGATATGGCAATGTATCTTAATGGAGGGGCAAATAACTTGTTATTGCTTTACGTGAAGTATATATACATACATACATACATACATACATACATACATACATACATACATACATATACATATATATATATATATATATATATATATATATGTAGGTATGTATGTATCTGTCGTGTGTTTGTGTGTGTGTGTGTGTATGTTTTGCCCCCAGGATCTTAGAAATTTAAAAGAATATATATATAAAGGATTTATGGCACCATGAGCCCTCCTCCTCTTTTTCTCTCTAACAAAGGCTATAAAGAAATGAAAGAAGGAGAGGTGTTTAGACTCCTTGGAATTCCTATGGGCTTGGGTTGGTCAATGAAGGATAGGTGGGATTGGTCCTAGACTGGGTCAAAAGTAAGGTGAATAGATGACAACCAACATTAGCAAGATGTAAAATTGTCCTTAATCACTACATTTATCACTCCATCATTTACTTCATTTCCTGTTGGTACCCCACAAAGAAATTTCTTAGACAACTCAATAGTTTATTTAGAACCTTTCTGTGGGGAGGAGATTCATTCAATCACAAGGTTCCCAAAGTCAAATGGCAATTGATCCGAATGGTTGGAAGTACAACTACATCAATACTATGGTCTAAATCAATGATGTAGCAGTAGTTTGGAATTGCAGTGATGCCTCACATGGACAGTGGCCCATCAAAAAATGTCACCACCAAGCTATGAGGGAGAATGCAAAGTATATTTATTGCATGATCAAATCAAAGAGGCTTTGTGTGGGATTGGAGCATTCTAGATAACATTTTTACTTTTTGGAAGCCATAGCATTGGTATGGTTCTGCTAGGATGGTTTATTTGTCTTGCTTCTTGTTTTGTATAAGGCTTATGGTAGGTGTATTGGGAGTTTCTTGAGCAGTGGACTATGGACATGATAGAGCTCTTGAGATAGTGGATAGTAGGGCTATCACCACTCACTCCTTAGCACATAGCCATGTGTTAGTTTGGGGAGCCTAAGGGTATAGATTCTATATTGCTAGATCCATGAGACAAGGATGTCCCCTGGCCACTCTACTTTTTCTATTCATTGTAGAGGCTATGATCCATTTTATGAGAGATAGAGGCCACATGTATTCGTAGCATCAGAATGCCCATTGCTACTTTGGAGGAGATCCTTGATCAGATGATATGGCAATGTATCTTAATGGAGGGGCAAATAACTTGTTATTGCTTTACGTGAAGCATACATACATACATACATACAAATATATATATATATATATATATATGTATATATATATATATATATATGTAGGTATGTATGTATCTATCGTGTGTTTGTGTGTGTGTATGTTTTGCCCCCAGGATCTTAGAAATTTAAAAGAATATATATATAAAGGATTTATGGCACCATGAGCCCTCCTCCTCTTTTTCTCTCTAACAAAGGCTATAAAGAGATCAAAGAAGGAGAGGTGTTTAGACTCCTTGGAATTCCTATGGGCTTGGGTTGGTCAATGAAGGATAGGTGGGATTGGTCCTAGACTGGGTCAAAAGCAAGGTGAATAGATGACAACCAACATTAGCAAGATGTAAAATTGTCCTTAATCACTACATTTATCACTCCATCATTTACTTCATTTCCTGTTGGTACCCCACAAAGAAATTTCTTAGACAACTCAATAGTTTATTTAGAACCTTTCTGTGGGGAGGAGATTCATTCAATCACAAGGTTCCCAAAGTCAAATGGCAATTGATCCGAATGGTTGGAAGTACAACTACATCAATACTATGGTCTAAATCAATGATGTAGCAGTAGTTTGGAATTGCAGTGATGCCTCACATGGACAGTGGCCCATCAAAAAATGTCACCACCAAGCTATGAGGGAGAATGCAAAGTATATTTATTGCATGATCAAATCAAAGAGGCTTTGTGTGGGATTGGAGCATTCTACATAATAACATTTTTACTTTTTGGAAGCCATAGCATTGGTATGGTTCTGCTAGGATGGTTTATTTGTCTTGCTTCTTGTTTTGTATAAGGCTTATGGTAGGTGTATTGGGAGTTTCTTGAGCAGTGGACTATGGACATGATAGAGCTCTTGAGATAGTGGATAGTAGGGCTGTCACCACTCACTCCTTAGCACATAGCCATGTGTTAGTTTGGGGAGCCTAAGGGTATAGATTCTATATTGCTAGATCCATGAGACAAGGATGTCCCTTGGCCACTCTACTTTTTCTATTCATTGTAGAGGCTATGATCCATTTTATGAGAGATAGAGGCCACATGTATTCGTAGCATCAGAATGCCCATTGCTACTTTGGAGGAGATCCTTGATCAGATGATATGGCAATGTATCTTAATGGAGGGGCAAATAACTTCATGCATTTTGTTTTAGCCATGGAGGTTTTGCCTTACTTTAGGAGCTCATATCAATTAGCATAGGTTCGACAAGATTTGGGATAGGGATATCAACATGAAATGCATTACTTGGGATGTTGTGTAGGGTTGGGCATCACATCGGAGCAATAGTTGGCACCGGTACTTCTGAGAATTTGGAGGAGCTCCTGCATTGGAGCTTGGAAAATTAGTCCTTGGTAGGTAGAGTAGTGGTTGCTAACCAAGTTATGCTTGCTACTATGTGGTACATAACCTCTTGCTGGGCCTTTTCTAAATCTTGCATCAACCAAGAGAAACTGCCCATCGGGAACTTCATATGGCTAGGAGGAGGGCTAGGCATCCCAAAGTCCCACACCAGAGCATGCTTGCGAAGCTCACTATTAGAGACATGTTGCTTGGTAGCAGTGAGCTATGAAAGGAGCCACGCCTTCACATACTTAATGAGATCATACTTCTAGGATGATGGGTACTCACTTGGGAAGGAGCTACCTCTTATGGACAAACTAATCATTAACATTCTCAGGACACACATCTCTAGGAGACACTTTGATTAGGAAAGTTATCTTCTAAGAAATAGAGTTCACATAAAAGATTGGTTGACTTTTGTAGTCACTTGTGTGTCATTGGATGATCACCCCATTGAATTTGCACTGCTGATGTCTTTGTAAATTGCTTGCTAGATGTCAAAGATCCTATGCCAATTCCAAATGACCTGCCATTGCCATACACAAGACATATAACAATTTTGTCTAAAGTCAATTTGTCCAATGACTGCCTGATGGATTGCTCCCTCTTCTATGATCACATCTTAGTTACAAATGGTGCCTCAACAATACACACATAGTGCACCCAACTATGAGCTGCCGCCTGCTCAATCATGTTAATAGATTCAATTTTGAATCGCTTTCTTCAGAGTATCATGATAAATAGGAAAGAGGGTGGCTTATTTCAAGTTCCATTGGATATAGAGGGAATTTGGTGTACCTGATTCCATGGAGCACTACCTTCACCCCCGAAGAAGTGCTTCAGCACAAGTGCCCAATTTGGGTACATTTCCTTAATCTCGATGAGCTTTTGGTTCCTGAGCTTCTTACAGTGGCTTCTAGTTTGGGCAAGGTCCTCTACCTCCCTCTTGTGTAGCCTAAGCAAGCGTCCCCTAAAGTTTCCCTACTCTGGGATAGGCGCCAAACTCCACCTGAGGCCCTGGAGCTAGAGCTCCCAAATGGGTGGAATGTCTTCGTCAAAGTTCATTTTCGCATCTTCCTAGATGCCTGCTACTTTTGTAAAAGAAGTGGCCATTTTGCACGTGAATGTCTTGACAAGGAGGGGCTTGACAAGCTGCATACAGAGCCAAGTCTTATTCTTCGGGTGGAGACCTAGCGAGTCAGCCTTGACTGCTCTTCTCGATCGCCGTTTTACGTTGTCTTATTGCTTTGTGCTTTACCCCTCCACTTTTTAAGTGTGATAGCGCTCCTCTACTTTGTCTCCTACTGTCGTTCTTTCTGTCAGACCCTCTTCCTTCTACTTGATAAGCTGCATGCGTACTTGACGAGCTGCGTTCTCTCACAGGCATGCCTTCCACTTGTAGCCCTTTTTTTAAATCGTGTCTCCCTTGCAGTTCACATCGACTCGTCGCCTGTCTCTATTCTGCATTGAGGTAGCTGTTGTTGTGTTCCGTTGGTACTTTTCGTCTTTACTAACACACAGTGTTCACAGTCTAGCTTCCTAGACACACTGTATTCTAGACTTCTTCCATTCACTCCCTGGGTGACTAACTCATTGCAATACGAGCTATGCTCTCGACTTCTGTTATCCGTTCTCCAGAACACTTTGATAGAGGCAGTGCTGCATGGCTGTCAAGTTTTTTTTGCCATGTCAGCTGTATGGTTGACTTTGGCTTTTCTAAGGTTTATTGCATGTGACAATTGGATGGTCTTAAGTTCCATAGTTGTTTACATGAGGCTTTTCCTACTTTACTTTCAAATTTGTTTAGTGTGCTTGCCCTTTTAAAACCTAGGGTCATACATTCATTTAGTTACATTGTTCTTGTTGCAATTTTTTCATCTTTTTTACTTTACCCTTTCTTTGTTTATTTTTAATTAATTGTCTCTAATTTCTTTTATCTCATTAGTTATTTCTTTCTTTACTTTTTTGTTGGCTTTAAGCTTATGTTCATTCTTTTTTTAGATTTGTAATTGTAATTGTTTATTTTTCAATTTATTTTTTATTTTACTTAATCTTAACTTTAAAAGCTTTCTTTTTTTTAATAGTTCTTTTTTCTTTTTTTCTTAAGTTGTCTTTAAACTTTTTAAGTTCACCTTTTATTGTTTATTCTAACCTTTCTCCTTTTCTCTAAATTTTTTCCCCAAAAAATAATAATTGAACCCTTTAAGCCTATTTATTAAATCCCTTATAGATTATTCCCTTACCCTTTCTACGAGTTAATGATTTCTGGTAGCTCCTATGAAAATAGTTACCTAAGTATTCAGTTAATTCTCTCTGAGCTTAATAGCTTTACTTATTCTTTTTTATCCATTAATTTTTCCTTTTTGCAAGTTCTTTCTCTCTCTTTTTTGGAGTGAACATTTATGTTTTTCTTTAATTTTCGCTCATAAGTTCCATTGATGGGTGTGGATTACCCCCCATCATCTTTAATTTAATTGTTAGTATTTCTACTAGTGGGTTTTCCTAAAGTGGCAAATCGAAGCTACATATGTGGTCGATGCCGCCAAGATGTGTTGAATCACAAGGCACTGGGCGTTCCATCCCAGGGAGATCCTGCTCTAGGCCCTCTACTTTGCCTTTATCTTCACCTTGAACTAGTCGAACTTTTGCTGGAGGGAGACCCCGAGTTCTAACGGTGCCCCCAAATAGCGGATAACCTCCCCCCGAGGGATGAGGATCATCCCCAGCTGCTTCACCCATTCCAAAGGATCGTGACCCGTCCTCAAGATGAAGGACTTGCCCAAGATGCACAACGAGCCAGAAGCCTTGTAGAATGTATCCACCACTCCTAGGAGGGCATGCACGCTGTTCTCCTGTTCTAGGGAGAATGAGACACTGTCTCAGCAAACAGCTGCGCAAAAACTGCATGCCAGAGGGGAGGGTGACTCTGCTGATCCCTCCTCCCTCCATTTTTTCCTTGATCTTCTGAACTAGCGAGATCGTTGCAATGGCAAAAATTAATGGAGCCAGTGGGCACCCTCGCCTCACCGACCTGTTGAGCATGAAATGTCCAACCGCCCCACCATTCACGCCGAGGAAGACTACTGCATTCCCAAACACGCAGGTAACCATCTTGATGAACCTAGCCTCGAAACCCAGATGATCGAGCACCTCCACAAGGAAATCCCAATGGATTATGTCATAAGCCTTATCCAAGTCCATGCCTAGCATAATTGCTTTTTGGCCTGTCACGCTCATGTAATCTAGGGCCATGGCTACATTCATCACTTTCTTGAAGATGTCCCTTCCCTTCACAAAGCCATTATGCTCTTTGTCAACCACGGTGCAGCAAAGCTCTCCGATTCTAAGCACCATGGCTTTGGCGATGATCTTGTAGGAGGTATTGAGCATGGTGATGGGCCTCCAATCCCCCACCTAGAGTCTATGCTGCTTCTTTGGAATCAGCCTCATCAGGCCCGAGTGCACATCCTCGGAGAGGGTGTCATCCTTCACCACCGCATTCACCATTGCCGTGAGGTCCTGCCCCAATACTTCCCAAAAAGCCTTAAAGAACTCCACAGTCAGTCCGTTTGGCCCTGGTGCCTTCTCGTCTGCTAGCATGTCAAGCGCCTCCCCCAGTTTTCCAGAGGGAGTTAAGTGCAATTGTGGGTGATAAGGCACCACAAGATGATGAGTAATACACATGATTAGGAAAGCATTAAATGAAAAAGCATTCTTGCCTTCCATTTAGGAGGCATCACAACTAGGTAGAACCATAAATCAATTCAAATGAGCCTTTATGACTAAAGCTAACCTTAAAAAAATAAATCTACATTCCCCAAAAATTATAGAAGGAATCTTGCATAAGAAAACTTTTATATAATCCAGATATCACAATTGAATCCAGAAACTCTATCAAGGGTACTTAAAGTCTTTTGCCTTCACTAGGAGGACATACATTCATTTATTAATGATTCCAACTATCCCATTATCCCTTGAGAAAATCATCAGGTATTATAAATTTGATCCAATTTTCTCTTCAGCAATGCTAGAATTAGTTAGCCATATGCCACGTCCAAATGAGTTCTCAAGCAGTTAGCCATACGTGTTCATGAATATTGTCAGAGCTGAAAGACGTTGAACCTTGCCACGTCCAAATGAGTATGCAATAAGTAATCCATAGGTGCCACGGCCAAACGAGTACTCGATAAGTCAGCCATATGTTTTCATGATGAAAGACATATAAGTATGCCCCACCACATAAAGGGCGGAATAAAAGGGCGAAACAAAAGTATGCCTTGCTTGAAGATACAAGGTGAACCAATAAGTAAATACATATCATAAGTCATCAATAAGTTAATCAAGAAAGAAGGAACAAACCGCTCGTCTAGCAAGACCTTGCATACACTCGTAAATAAAGATGAATATGAAAAAGAAAGTAGATGTACTCAAATCCTATAGGTATGCAATGTGCCTTTAGTCCATTGGATTGTATCCAGGCACCTGTGAAAACCTTTTATCTAGGCACTAGTGCAAACCTGCATGTACTCGGAGACACAACTGAGTGTGATGAAAGAGAACATATGAGCTCAGCCTGGAAACAAACGAGTGCTTTTAAAATGACAAGGAAACATGTCAGAAGCGCCTTCGCATATGTGAAGTAACGCATCCAAGAAGTAATGATATCAAAGATAAATAGAAAATAAACATTGAAAGAAAACATGTTAGCATGTTAACAACACAAAACATTCAGCAAATCCTTTTCCTCCATAGGATGGACCAGCTTGTGAAAGTGAAGCTAGTATTGTGAATACATGATGAGCAAGTTAAGCAAAATGTAACCTTGTAAGAGAGAAAGAAACATTAGATTCACATTTTCTTTTGCATATCAAGAACACCTACATGATTAGCAAGTCATCCCATAATGACAAGAAAGTGTTTAGGATGAGGAACCTCCAAGCAGTAATAAACGAAAAGCTCAATATCAAATCTTTACCCTATTGTAGATCAAATACAATGGATGGTCTATACGCATGCTTGATTGACAAAAGATGAAAGATAACCTACTTTCAAAATCATAAGATAACCAAAAGTAACTCTCACCTTCAAAATAACACAAAAATTTAGGAAATCAAAAGTAAATGATAAGATAATCGAAGAAAATATAGCCTCAAACAAAACAATGCAAAACATTTTGGAAGCTCCTTTGAATCAATTAGCTCATGCTAAAAGTAAAGCTTGATATAGAATATTTTGCAAGTCTCTTTAACCAAAATTCATGGAAACTTGAAGTTACAACTAAACTTGGTTAGCAAAACATAATAATACATGTACTATCATTGCGAATAAAACATCAAGCATATGAATGTAGTGGAAAAGCATTGTACTGAACTATGATGATATCATGGTTCCTAATCATGTACAACATTAAAGGAATATCAAGTGGAATATCAAGGACAAAGCATTGTACTGAACTACAATGATATCATGGTTCCCAATCATGTACAACATTAAAGGAAGTTGGTTTATCTCTATACCAATAAGCAAAGAAAAGCTCCAACACATAAATGTATGTCATAGTGATTCGTGATCTTGGAATTAACCATCGTCATCCTGCTAAAAAGCAATCAAGTCTTGTGAGGTATCCGAGTATAGATGTTGATAGAGCTCTTTGGTTGAAGGACGCTCTACGAATGTTGAGTAGCAAAGCACTTACACAAAGACTCAACGATGCACTAAATAAGCCTTCTGGTCAGTAAAGGATGTGCTAAATAAAAACTAGCTTAATAGATGTGAAGCATCATTGGCTTTTAATTTTGCAAAAGTAGTATGAAACCACAAGTGCTGGAGTGCTGAACTCTTGTTTTCACTGATGACCTAATAGAAAGCAAAATTTTCTTTCATATGGTAGATAAGCTTTTGTCCAAGTGATTTTCCTAATCAACTTTCTAGTCTACTGAACGTTTATAATTATTATTGCAAAAGCATGTAGATTGGGCTGCCTTACTCTTAACAACAAGATTGAGACTTTACTTGGCATCGATTAGATACTATCTTCATCCCTAAAGATTGACTTCGCTTACAACAATGATCCCGCACTCTTGGTTTTCATGGATATGAGAGGCGGGCATTGGGTCTCCTCTTCATCTTAATTTTTGTGGAGTCATGTAGCTAAAGAAGTTTGCTTTATGTGATTGAGCCTCTTATTTATCCATCTAGGAATGTGAAAGCATGATATGTGAGTATGTTAGATCCAAGGGAATGCAAATATTAAGTTCAAGATGGTGCAATCAATTGGTGGAGACTGAAAGCGGGAGGGCAACATCGTATCATGAAGCTTCTTATCATTAAATCTAATTTTTCATTGCTTTTGCTTTTGCTTCAAATATTATTGATTCTATAAAAGTATGAAGCTTTTCCATCCTCATGTCCTTAATCAAGTCCTCTTTGGTTATGGGTGATCATCTTCCTGTCCAAACACTCTTCTTCTAATTTATTGATAGGAGAGGCAGCAAAAAGAAATAACCATAAATTGGAATATAGTGATCCAGCCAGTCAAAATAACCAATGCTGCATACTATTTGAACAAGCCAACACGGCCCTTTTTCATCAATCATGATTGCATCACTGATTTGTGATGCATCTTTGATAACTTTTGCATATCAACTCAAAACCTAGCGATCAAGTGGTTGAAACGATTAGAAATAATGTTTTGTGAGACTGATTGCGTTGTCAGATTGATAAAAATCATGTTTCTTTCTTTAGTCACACTAGATCATAGCTAGGCTTTGATACCATGTGGAGAGGAAGAGAAAGAGGAGAGAGCTGGACACAAGAGTTGCTCCCAAGGAAATGATTCTATTCATAGATCATAGGCATATATATAGTTGAGTACTAGGCTGAATTAGGGCAAGCTATATATAGCTCTAACAGTATCTAGTCTTCCATGGAGGAGGCAAAACAATGTCCTAGCCATTTAATGCGAAGCCATAATTTACATTTATTAGAAAGGCATTATAAAATGAAAAAGAATTCTTGCCTTCCATTTAGGAGGCATCATAACAAGGTTGAACCATAAATCAATGGCAAATCATCCTTTTTAACTCAAACTACCCTTTAAAAATTAAACCTCCATTCCTAAAAAATTATGGAAAAATTATAGAGGAAATCCTTCATAAAGAAAACACTTACATAATCCAGACATCTTGAAATTGAATCTAGGAACTCTATCAAAGGTGAACTATCACTAATTCAGTCTTTTCCCTTCACTAGGAGGACATCCATTCATTTATTAATGATTCCAACTATCTCATTATCCCTTGAGAAAATCATTAGGTGTTTATAGATCTTAAAAAATTTTTTCTTAAACAATGCCTGACATAGACATATGTAATGAGCAATTAGCAAATTCTCTTCAAAAATAAACCATATACTAATAATTTTCCATAAAATGTCTCAAATCCAATGTAACCTCAAAAACCTCATAATGTTGTGACAATGATCACTTATGAGGGAAGAAAAAGTTAGAAGGTTGAAACGACCTTGACGATCATAATGCACATCTTAAAAGAACCTTCTTGTTCAAGAGTGCTTCATCATTTAAAAACTTTTCCATGGCATATCACTGAGATTTGTGAATTTAAAAAGTTATAGGGGTTGTGACTATGATCATTAGAAAATAGCTTACTAATCATTCATCAAAATAAAATTATACCGCACTAAGTTTTGTATAAAGTGAAAGCAGAAATACACATCATCAAAATCAAAATAAACATCATGAAATATTCAACATTAAATCAAATAGATAGTAAAAGTCTTCTAAGAACACCCTCAACCAATGCTCACAAACATCAAATGTTGTCTTTAATTGCTATCCACACAAATTTTAGAAAAAGTATGCAGAAAATCAACTTCTTATCAAACTAGGAAAATCTTTGATAGGTCAAACAAGTAAAAATAATTTTCTCCAAGGAACCTCAGCATTAGTATCCTTAACTAGACAAAAGTGATAGGTTTTTCCAAGACCTTATATAACATTTGCTAGCTGCACTATTGCAAAATGTAAAAGAAAGAGTAGCTTAAGTCCGAAATGTAAACATCAAGAAAGAGCCTCAACGAAGCTAATATAAGAAAGTTTTTGCAGCACCGTTACATGATTAGAAATCTATAAAAACTCAGTAAGGACGAAACAAAAAAAAACAAAAATGGTCCACACTTGGGGTAGTTCATCATTTTGGGTCTATTTGACAAATACTTAAATAGTATTTATGATCCTTTAGCCACAAACCAAAAAAAAGGTGAGCACTGACAGCTCTCTTTTTTATAATTCCTTAGTCAAATCCAAAACCAAGATTATAAAAGGGTTGGGTTTCATTCCAAATGAGCAAGCTTCGAAGTAAAAAACAATAGAAGGCACTTGTTTACCTTTTATGGAAACACTTGCAAATATACAGAGCATATAATAAGGGGAGAATTCTTTTTTTTACCGTCAGGGTCATTGTTTGCTTGGGTGTAGCCATATTTTGTGAGGTTTAGGGAATTTTTTGTATACAGGTATCTTGCATGACCCATAACATTTCTCAATGGAATTCAGTAAACTTTGCCTTCAAGTTGTAGTACACATTCCAAAATTGAACATAAGACCAAAAAATTATGGAATAAGGATTTGGAATGATACCGTTAAAGCATTACAAGTGCTATGTTGCATGTGAAGCATGCATCCTAAAGACTATAGAATATAGAAATTTATTTAAAAACATAAAAATTTTGTTGTGTACATACATGCAACCAAGTAATCATTCCAAAGTACACTACCTGAGGTTCTCCTCAACCCAAGGATGCACCTAAATGAGAATTGAGAACATTAGGTATGGGTTAACGGGTCTTCAATGTTGTGCTAAAGTGATGCACACCGATTTGAGGGCATGCTCCATAACTTTTTTTGATTTGTTGAAAACTTGAAACGGAGTGAAATTTGGAATCCAATCTAGTGGAACTATTGTGTGGTGGTCTTAAAACATTGATAGTTATTGATATTGGTATCTAGATTCACGCTAAAATGGAATAAGTTTAAATTGTGTAATTTGTGCATGTGCAAAGATCTTTTAATAAATCGAACACTATTTACAATTTTGAATTGTTTCTTTTTCCATGAATTTTCTTGCGATATGCTCATAAGCATGCCAAAGATCATTGAATTTTCACAATATACAACACCAAACTTGATAGCGTGCCCTTTGGCCTATTTGTATTTTGAAGCATTTTAGGCCACATTGCACTTGCTTGGGATATCCAATTTTGCAGACATGTATCATCAAAGGGGGGAAACCCATCACTGGAAATTCAGCTACTCCCATGAATTTTGAATTTTCAGATGCAACCTGCTCCCGCCTTGCAAATGCCTTGCAACCCACACACACCTCGACGTGAACTTGCACAGACTTTGGTTTGGCATTGTCTTCTTTCGGGTAAGTTGTCTTTATTCTTTGCTTGCCTTACAAGCTAGCTTCTCTGGGTCTATTATGGACTCACGTCAATGGAAACATGCAGCTCACCATGGCTTGCAAGAGAAGCAGACACACACGAGATAGGAAAGTTGAAAATCTTGGTCAAGGCACAAGAAACATATTGTGGGTTGAGGAAAGCAATGGCACAGTATTGAAATGGAAATGGAAGACACTTTTGCAACATTTGCGAAGGGATAAACAACAAAAAGAAAGAAGACTCCTTGCTGAGCAGTAGTAGGAAGCAGTCAAATGCATGCATTCAATCATTGCCATCGGAGTGAAGAACACGAGATGTGGTGTCACGATTGGTGGGAGAATTTGAGGCAGCAACATTAGGCCATTCAAGTGAATACCAATCTTGAGTCTTCACAAGCACCTGCACCCTAAAGTTTGTAGAGTAACAATTTTACCAATACCTCGGGAGATGCATGACCAAGAGGCGATGGTCTCTAGCTTGAGAAATGGCCCACAGAAAGTGAAAGGGGTGCATAGCTTAGATCAAGTAGCTACAAAGAGGGCAACATTAGCTATGTTGGTGTCCCTTGAAACAAAGGAGAGATGGCTTGGGTGCACAATGCCGAAGATGTTGTCAATTAGAAGGACTAATGTGGCTTTAGTGGTTGAGCATAGAGTAGAAGCAATACACAATCATCTCAATCTGAGAAGTCTGTGGGCTTCAACATAACGTAAGAAAAGGAGAGACAGCGTAAGTGCAGAAGTCATTGCTAGAGTGACAATGTTTTGGCACGAAAATAGCACATCTATAAAAAGCACACAAGATGCAAGGTGTTTGATGAGCACATCATACATATGCTTAATACAACGCAGGTGACTGGTGCCTAAACCATCCCGGTGGTTGTTTGTGATTGAGCTTTGGGATAGTTTGCTTGTTTCATTTCTTAAACTAGGCTTGGACTAAATGTGATTGTCCTAAACCATCCCGGTGGTTAGAACATCATGCAACTGTAGGCTGGTTTAGCTCAAACACCAATTATGTGATTGTCTTGAACTAGCATGATTGAACAAACATTAGTTGTTGACTAGCCTGGTGGCCTGGTTGAGCAAAAATTAACATCAATATTTTACAAACAAAAAAGAAATAAATTGTTATTTTACTAAACAAGCCTTGTGGTTGGAACATCATGCAACCATGGCTACTTTAGCTTAATCACTAGTTATGTGATTGTCCTCAACCATCATGGTTGAACAGACATTAGTTGTTGACCAGCCCGATGGATGATTTAATTGTGTTTCGAAGTACTTAAATTAGTTAAATTTAATTTCCTACTATTTGGGTCATATACCACTTAATTTCTAGACCAAGATGGCTTGGACTCAATGTGATTGTCATAAACCAGCTCAGTGTTGGTTCAAGACAATAGCAATTTCTTATTGAAATTATTAAATTCATAAATAAAAAGAAATATATTGTTATTTTCTAATTGTGAAATCAAAAATGAAAAGCAATATACCTGTTATTGTCTAATATGTGAAGTTAAGACCATCAGGCTAAACCAGTCCGGTGGTTGAAATTGTGACAATGTCATAAAGTAGTCCGGTGGTTGAAATTGTGACTATCCTAAACCAACCTGATAGTTGAAATTGTGATTGTCCTAAACTAGCCTGGTGGTGGTTGAAATTGTGACCATGTCCTAAACCAGCCCGGTGATTGAAATTATGACTCAACTCGGTAGTTGAAATTGTGATTATCCTAAACCCGCATGGTGGTTGAAATTGTTTTGGTTCTAATAGCTTGATTAGTCCTTGAAGAGAGCTTTTTGCTGACATAAGTTTCATCAAAATCGGACTAACAAGCGGAAAGTTATGAGCAAAAAACTAACAAGGGGTCAAACTATCATGAAAACAGACTGTTAAACACAGAGACTCATAACTTTTTGTTGTAGTATTTGATTAAAGGTCTGATGACAAGAGACATGCGCCTTGAAAGTAGCTTTGCGCTGATATAAGTTTCATCAAAATCGGACTAACGAACGGAAAGTTATGAGCAAAACACTAACAGGGGTTCAAATGTCATGAAAACTGCCCTCCACCCATGCTAATTTCGCCTGAGCAGGATGCTCCCTCAAGACTCCACCTTCATCAACAATCCACCACTCATAGATTTTTCTTAGAAGACAATTCACATGTGCAGATACTCCTCAACAGAATGCAAGAGCTGAAAGGAAGAATGGGACTTTAGTAGATAGTGCTAGGGCAATGCTTAGTGAAAAGCATCTTCCGAATCAGTATTGGGTAGAAGCAATAGCTACCGCAAACTACTTGCTTAATCAGCTTCCTACCGAACTGATACAGGGTATGACTCCTTATGAAGCATTCACTGGACACAAGCCACACATTGGGCATCCCCGCATATTTGGTTGCATAGCATATGCCCACATACATCATGATCATCGCAGGAAATTGGATGCGAAGTCATGCAAATGCATCATGGTTGGCTATAGTGAAGAAAGCAAAGCATACAAATTGTATGATCCCATCAACTGCAAGGTCATTATCTCCACAGATGTAATCTTTGATGAGGAATCAGAATCGAAAACCTCACCTACATAGGAGATATAAGCATCGACTTCACGTCATCTACAGAACAGGTTGATGAAGAAGAGCAAGAATTGCCAGCAACACCCCAAGCAGAGCCACTATAGCTCAGACGGTCTACTAGGGAAAGCAGACCTCCAGCCAGATTGACATATGCTGAGAAAGGCAAAGCAATTCAATGAAACCACCAACTATGCTCTTATGACTACCATCATGGCCACAGAAGAGCCAGTGTACTTCAAAGACGCAGTAGACAAGCCAGAATGGCAAACTGCTATGAATGAAGAAATGGATGCTTTGTATAAGAATAATACTTGGGAATTATGCAACCTTCCACCAGGAAAGAAGGCCATAGCAAACAAATGGGTATTCAAAGTGAAGTACAATCCAGATGGAAGTATTCAGAGATACAAAGCCAAACTAGTTGCAAAAGGATTTGCACAGCAATATGGTCAAGATTATGATGAGACTTATGCTCCAGTAGCAAAGATGGATTCCATACGGTTCTTGATATCACTAGCGACACTCAGTAGATGGAATGTGTGTCAGCTCGATGTCAAAAATGCATTTCTCAATGGTTATCTAGACGAGGAAGTCTACATGCAACAATCAGCAGGTTATGTTGAACTAGGAAAGGAGAACAAGGTTTGCCATCTCAAGAAAAGACTCTACAGCTTAAAGCAAGCACCTTGAAGTTGGTACAGTAGAATTAATAAGTATTTTGCTAATCTGGGATACATGAAGTCCAATTCAGATCATACTCTCTACTACAAAGTTCAAGGGGAAGACATTACTATTGCACTTTTGTACATAGATGATCTGATTGTGATAGGAAGCAAGGATAGCTTCATCAGAAAACTAAAACAAGACTTATTTGTAGAGTTCGACATGAAAGATCTTGGACTTATGCACTATTGTCTTGGAATTGAGTTCTAAAGAGATTCAGATAGCACATTCATGAGTCAGCTCAAGTATGTTGACAGTCTCCTGAAGAAGTTTCATATGGCAGATTGCAAGATTGCAGCCACTCCCATGGAACAGAGTTTGAAACTTACTAAAGATTCCGAAAAGCCTACAGTCAATGACAGATACTATAGGCAGCTCATCGGATCTCTTATTGAGAGTGCTCTCAATGGAAGCAAGAATGGAAGAAGGAGAGAGAGAGACAGAGAGCCACACAAGTTTGGTGGGTGCAGAACCACCCTAATCTTCTTTTTCATTCATTTATATATGTGTTTGAGTATTGTACATAACCGGGGTAAAGGCACAGTGGCCTTTAACACCCACAACCTCCCACTTAAAGGACAATGTGCCTTTAAGGGAGAACAATTAGTGAGCATACTATCCAATGCCCATCAATACACGACAATACTCAAACCGCTGACTAGGTAGACTCTTCGTCAGCATATCTACAGGGTTATCATCTATATGAACCTTGACAAGCTCTATGCGCTTGTCCTCAAGTACCTCCCTGATGAAATGGTACCTGACCTCAATGTGTTTGGTCTTTGCATGAAAGACCAGATTCCATGCTAGCTGAATAGCACTCATGGAATCACTATGCAATGTCAGTACACCTGTATGAATCCCCAAATCTCCCACTAGCCGATCAAGCCATATAGCTTCCTTGCAACCCTCTGTGGCTGCAACATACTCAGCCTCTGTGGTAGACAAAGCAATGCACTTCTGTGCGCGAGACATCCACGACACTGCACCACCTGCAAAGGTGAACACATAACCAGAAGTGGATCTCCTACTATCCACATCCCCTGCATAGTCTGAATCTGTGTACCCAAGTACACGCATGTCTCCTTTACCAAAGCAAATGCACATCTCCTTGGTACCCTTTATGTACCTCATAATGCACTTAACTGCCTCCCAATGCCTCTTTCCTGGATTAGCCATATACCGGCTAACAACTCCCACTACAAATGCAATGTTTGGTCTAGTAGCTATCATAGCATACATAAGACTCCCAACTGCTAATGCATAAGGAACCTTGGCCATCATGGCCCTTTCCTCATCTGATTTGGGACTATCTGTACGACTCAGTTTCACATATGGAGGCAATGGAGTACTCACTGCCTTCCCCCCCTCCATATTGAAACGCTGCAATACTTTTGTAACATACTCTTTTTGTGAAAGCCAAAGGAGTTTCCTACTCCGATCACGTGTGATGCGCATACCAAGAATATGACCTGCAAGTCCCAAATCCTTCATATCAAAGGCCTCATGCAACTTGGCCTTTAATGCATCTAGCTCATAAGTATTCTGGCTAGCCATTAGCATATCATCCACATATAGTGCCAGGATTATGAGGCTATTATCCTTAGCCCTTTTAGTGCAAAGGCAGTGATCAATTTCACTTCTTCTAAAACCCTGGGACCGAATGAAAGCATCAAACTTCTGATACCATTCTCTAGGTGCTTGCTTAAGACCATAGAGACTCTTCTTCAGTTTGCAAACTAAATGCTCTTTGCCCTTTTCTTCAAAGCCTTCCGAATGCACCATGTAAATTTCCTCATGCAAATCCCCATGCAAGAAAGCTGTCTTGACATCCATCTGCATAAGCTCCATATCCTCTGATGCCACTTGTCCAAGCATGCATCTAAGTGTGGTCATCTTCACAACCGGAGAGAATATCTCATCAAAGTCCACACCCTTCTCTTGCTTGAACCCTTTAGCAACCAAACGGGCCTTGTACCTAGGCACATCATCAACTGTGACCTTCATTTTGTAGACCCATTTACATGGCAATGCTTTCTTTCCATGTGGCAAAGAAACCAAGTCCCAAGTCTTATTCTTCATAAGTGAACTCATCTCTGATTGCATAGCATACTCCCACTTGCGTTGATCCTCACGCATCATAGCCTCTCTGTAGCAAGAAGGCTCCCCGCAATCAGTAAGCATCACATAGTCTACCCCTGGAACAAACCTATCAGGCGGTCTAGACACTCTAGATGATCTTCTCAAGGGCATTTCAGCATGGTGTCCCACCTGCATATCAGCCACATTTGGCTCATCATTTCCACCAATAGATGATCCATCATCTACCCTTGATTGTATACCTGTGGGAGTACTTGGTGGTACCATTTCTTGCACATTTGGTGCATGGACAGCTTGCTGCCTATCAACATATGCAGGTGGATTCACATCCTGGAAAGTGATTCTCCTCATTTCCACATCCCTCATGGGTGCCTTATGCATCTTCTTCTCATTGAAGACCACATCATGGCTGCGTATGATCTTCTTTACTTCTGGATCCCAGAGACGATAGCCCATCTCTCCACTTTCACCATAACCTAGAAAGATGCATTTCCTAGACTTAGGATCTAGCTTCTTTCGAAGCTCTTTTGGCACATGTGCATAAGCCTCACACCCAAATATACGCAAATGAGAGTAAGAGGGCTTCTTGCCACTCCATGCCTCTTCAGGAATACCACCATCCAAACTCTTACTAGGTGATCTATTGATCACATGCACTGCAGTCTTCATTGCCTCAGCCCAAAAACCACCAGAAAGACTTGCATTGGAAAGCATGCATTGCAACCTTTCTTGAATGGTACGGTTCATCTTTTCTGCAACTGGATTTTGCTCTGGAGTACGAGGGGATGTGAGCTCCCTCTTAATCCCACGTGTATCACAGAAATGCTGAAAGTCATGAGAGAGATACTCTCCACCATTGTCAGTCCGTAGCATTTAAGCATTCTACCTGACTGATTCTCAACCAAGGCCAGCCATTTCTGAAATACCTGGAACACATCACTCTTCCGAGCTATAGCATAAGCCCACACTTTCCTAGTTGCATCATCAATGAATGTCACACAGTATTCAGCCCCGCCTAATGACCGTGTAGGCATGGGACCACATATGTCTGAATGCACCAAATCAAGCATTTCAAACTCTTTCTTTCCCCTTCTTTTATGGGCTGATTTAGTCTGCTTCCCATAGAGACAGTGCTCACAAAATTCAAAATCAGAGAAACTCAAATGCGGTACATAACCCAAATGGCATAAGAGTTTCATTCCATTCTGGCTCATGTGCCCCAACCTGCAATGCCACAAAGAAGTGCTTGGCTGCTCGGTTATTGCAACAACATGATCAAATACCCCTGATACATGTAAGGGATACAAAGTCCCACACTTGGCACCCCTAGCCAAAAGCATAGAGCCCTTTTGAATTTTCCAACTTTGAAAGCCAAAAGTGGTGTGAAAATCAGCATCATCTAGCTGACCCACTGAAAGAAGACTCTTGGTCAGCTTAGGCACATGTCTCACATGTTTCAAAACAAATGTAGACCCATTTGCAAAAGAAAACTTTATGTCACCTACTCCCACTATGTCACATGCATAGTCATTTCCAAGATGCACACAACCTGTCTTTCCACTGTCATAAGTGGAGAACCATTCCCTATGGGGAGTAACATGGAATGAAGCACCAGAATCCAAAATCCAATCCTGGGAATATGCATCATCTGAAGTGGTAAGCAACTCTGTAGATAAACTAGACATGAAGAGAACGTCATTGTCACTATCATATGTGACTGCATTGATCTCCTCGATCTTCACTTTTCCTTTGTCCTCCCTTGGACTCTCTTCCTTTTGATTTGCACCCCAATTTGCATTCTTTTTCTTATCCTTTTGCTCTCTTTCCAGCTTGTAGCAATCCTTTTTCATATGGCCCTTCTTGCCACAATGGTAACACTCAATGTTCCATGCCCTGGATTTGCTACGAGACTTCCCTCTTTCTTGGGACTTCCCCCTGAACTGTGATCTGCCCCTTTGCACATTTAAGGCTGCATCCTGCTTGTTGCCATCCATAGACTTCCATCTAATCTCCTCAGCCAACAAGCTACCCACAACATCATCAAATTTCAGTACTCCACCAGGTGCAGAGTTACTGACAGCTGTACGAAAGGTATCCCATGAGGATGGCAATGAACATAAGAGAAATATTGCCTTAGTCTCTGCATCAAAATTCATTTTTTGAGCCTGAAGCTGGCTGAAAATAATATTGAATTCATTCAAGTGAGAAGCAATGGAGACCCCTTCCTTCATCTGCAGCTCAAACAACCTCTTCATGAGGTAAACTTTATTAGAGGCAGTTTCCTTCTCATAAGTGGCACACAGTTTCTTCCACAAATCTTCCGTAGTCTGCTCATTTACTACTGTGAAATAAACTGACTCTGCAAGATGAAGTCTAATAGTAGACTTTGCTAATGCATCCAACTCATTCCAATCATCCTCAGACATATCCGCAAGCTTAGCTTCAATACCTGCCAAGGGTTTAATCTGCTTCTTTTGAATAAGAACATCCCTTATTTGTTCTTTCCACAAAGAAAAGTTTGTCCCATCAAACTTTTTAATGCTGAAAAACTCCTTTTCAGACATGGAAGAGGATGCCATGATGCGAATAAAGCAAAATCCCAAATGCTAGTGCTTGCAAGAGAGAATCACACCAAATACCAAGTGCACCCAAATGTGTATGACACAATAGAGTGAAATATCACCAAAGCTCAAAGCATCAAAAGATGCATCTGACTCATGTGCATATACTATGCATCCATATGAGCAAATCTGGCCCAAAAGAAAATGCCAATAAGTGCCAAATGACTCAAGCATAAACACTGTCCTCTAGCATATGCATCAATAATGTCTCATCCAAGAGAGCATAGCACTATCAGTGCATCACTTGCAATGTTTCAAAGTTGTCCCTCAGCATAAAATAGCATCCATGTGCAAAGCGTCCATAAAAATAGCATCCCACAAGGCAATTTGGGCCTATTAGCGCATCCAATAAGGACCGCAATGCATCCAAATGGCCTATAAATCATCCACTGCAACCCAATGCACACCACAAATGAGCGCACACTGCTCAAACTGCAACCAGAGTGATTTGCATAAGGTATGCTCAAGAAATCATAGTCCCACGGTAATGAGCGCTACTGAAAATAGAACCTGAGATGCCTCAAAACATGGGCGCCATTGCATAATCGGACTCAACAAGAAAATCTGCAAATATCTCTCTTCTGCCAGAACTCCAAAATCCCAAACGATGAGTGCGAAATGGGAGTCAACACTTATCCACTGCCATGTGGCATAAATCTAAGGTTTCAAAACCTTAGAATGAAAAATGCATAACAGAGAGACGAAATCGAATACACAGAGATCTATAACTCTGAAAATCCTCCACCGAATCGCGCAAGAACTGATAGGAAGGGGTTTTTGGGCGTCCGGAACGCAATGGGACAGACGGTTTTGGAAACCGTGGTCTCAATCACTGGGTCCAACACACGGACTGAAAAACGTTTTTTGGAAACAAATCTGTTTGTAAACTCCACCAGAGTGCGAATGATGAACAACATAGAAGTTTTAGGACCTCCTGAGTCCACCGGAACTGACAGATCTGCAAATGGTTGCTCCAAACTTGAGTTCCAACACCCGGGCAAAAAACGCAGAAACTGACACAGTGAGTCAGAAATCCAATGAAATGATCCCAGATTCAAGAATGAAGGTGTTTCCAAGCTCCTGAAGTAATGTGGACACCAAAAGCAAGCAATAGTTGCCTCTACAAGTCAATACGGAGTCTCTGTCATCGAACGGAACAGGAAAAAGCTTAAAAAACGACTTTTTCTTTAAAAGCTCTTAACAGGCTCTCAAAACCACTTCGCAAAGCCAAAGTGACTTTTCCAAAGGTTCCTCCAAGGTCTCTGCACACTCGGATGCAAGTAAAGTCACCCACAAAGCTTCCCACAGAGCTTCTCCTTCCTCCCACAGAGCTGCTGAGCTTCAAGCATTCACGCACGCTCAGCTAGATCACCCGGGCTCTGATACCAGTTGAGAGTGCTCTCAACGGAAGCAAGAATGGAAGAAGGAGAGAGAGAGAGACAGAGAGCCACACAAGTTTGGTGGGTGCAGAACCACCCTAATCTTCTTTTTCATTCATTTATATATGTGTTTGAGTATTGTACATAACCAGGGTAAAGGCACAGTGACCTTTAACACCCACACTTATATATTTGACTATCACTCGGCTAGATATTTGTTATGCAGTAAGCTCACTAGCACAGTTTATGGCAAATCCAAAACAGTCTCACTGGAATGCAGCCAAAAGAGTCTTGAGATACATCAGAGGTACAAGGCAATTTCGGATAGAATACAAAGGAAGTCATCCACTGTTGCATGGATACTATGACGGTGACTATGCCGGAGATCATGAAACTAGGAGATCGACACAGGGATATGCATTTTTCCTTGGTCAAGGTGCTATATCATGGTTATCAAACAAACATCCAACTATTTATTTATCTTCGACTGAAGCAGAATGACTGAAGCAGAATATAGAGCACTCACTACAGGTGCATGTGAGGCTATATGGCTCAAAAGACTATTGTCAGAAATAGATTACTTTGATGAGTCAAAGCCAACAACAATATACTGTGATAATCAATCGGCTCAAGCATTGGCCAAGAATCTAGTATATCACTCCAGGACAAAGCACATTGATGTCAGAGAGCACTTCATCAGAGAAAGAGTGTTACTTGGTAACATCACACTGCAGAATTGTGATAGCAAAGAGAATGTTGCAGACATCTTTACCAAACCACTCGATAAAGAGCTATTCGAGAAACACCGACTAGTTGACACAGAGGAAGGACATTCCCATTAAAGGGGTGTGATGGAATGTAATACTCAGTCCTTGTTCGATTCCCCAGAATCATCATCTTGAGGGAAGGCCTACTTCATGATGTTGATCTTGAGGGAAGGTGTTGAGAGTTGACGCTCAACATCATGTGATCACGTGTGCATAGCACCATCATGTGATCATATGTGCATAGCACTAACCCAATAGAGTGCTATAAAGGAAAGGGTTAGATCCCCTAACCCTAACCCTAAATGGGTTTGTATATATTCTATTTTTTCAACTAAATCTAGTGTACAGTTAGTCATTTGTGGTGTGCTCTCTAGCTGTGCCCTCTCTCCTCATCTCCACTCTTCTCCTCTCCCCTGTTCATATTTTGTCAGGGGTAAATACGTCTAATAAAAAGACTAATTAAAATGGATTCTGAGAATATGGTTCCAAGAAGTCGATGATCGTGGGTGATACTAGGTGTCAGCTCAAGGCGTAGCAGACGAGGTAATGTGGAAAAATGCAGGCATGGTAGACTAGATAAAGATGAAGTCGAGCTTCAGGTGTGTGGCGACGTCAGAGAAGAAAGTCGAGGAGCAGTACACTCTGCAGAGCAGTTTTGGGCCACTGGCGATCGGCTCATAGGGTTAGAACACCAATTGATGCATAGAGCTCGAAAATGGAACGGCAAAAGTATGCCGTCGCTTGACTGTGCACAACAGTTATGAAAGGGGGTCGATAACCTAAACATGAAACGAGGGAGAGTCATGGGTCGGGTAGGTCAGGTTTTGTTGGGAGTAGTTGGGGGTAGATAAAAGAGTCGATTAAAGGAAAAATAGTAAGAAGATTTTGAAAACATAGAAAAAATACATGAAAATTTTAGAAAAAATAGGAGGACTTGGGGAGGAGGGAAATTGAGGAAAAATACAGAGAAAATTAGAGACAAATTAAGGGAAGAATAAGGGAATTTGAGAGGGGGAAATTAGGAAAATTAAGGGGGAAATATAAAAAAAGATTAAGGAAAAAATTAAGGGAAAATAAGGTGAGATTAGGAAAAATAAGATGAAAATAAGGGAATTTAAGGTAAAATACAGAAAAAAGGAAGAAATTAAAGGAAGTTAAGAAGAGAAAATAAGAAATCTAAGGAAAGAAGGAAAATGTTTAGAGAGTAAGTGGATGCGAGAGAGAAAGGGAAGTGTGTGTGTGTGTGTGTGTGTGTGAAGGAAAACAATAGGGCTAAATATTAGCTCAATGGTGAATTAAGAGGCTTCTCCAAGTTGCTTGGGCTAATATTTATAGCTTTAAATTTGATAAAATCGCCCACAAATTAAAATCCCTTTCTCATAAAAGCTCCAAACTTAGTACATGGTTAGCTATTTTGTGCACTCCACTCTGTCCCACCATGGTATCAAGCCACTTATGCTCTATCCATTGGGAGAGAGTGGAAGCACTTACTCTCATTAAGGAGTAGGCCCTAACTTTCATCAAAGAAATAAGACCTCTTCTTCAAGAACCTTCATGTCTTTCCCAGCTCATCTTGTAGAACTCTTTTCCTCTTTGTTTTGGTATAGAAAGCTCAAGAATTGAGCTTCAATTATGCTCTCTTGAGTGAATGAGTGTCTATGTCCTTGAATGTTCATCTCTTTGAGAGATTTTGTAATGTTTTGTAAGGTTCATTTCATGAGATTTTGTAAGGTCCAAGTACTCAAATCAATCAACACAAGTCATCTAGACCCATTTAAAGAATGAGATATTTCAAATTCTAGCTTGTAAAAAACCTGTATATGAAGTTTAAGTAAACTTAACCCATTGAAGCCTAGAAAACGGTAGCATGGGCTAATATTTGTAACTCTTTGAGAAAAGTTTCACCCAATGATCTACACTTCGATAAAGCATCGTGTTAATAAGTCCCTTTTCGTTAACTTAATCATGGTTATGTGTACATTGACTAAAGGATTAGCCTGATGACCTACACTTCCTCTCTCTTTCTATATGTGTGTGTGTGTGTGTGTGCACATGTGCAACTAGTTGGAAAATTTCTTAAGCATGGGTAAAGCAGCACCCATGCTAGCTGCCCAGTTGGTTGCCTGAAGGTTGGACAACCATTTGCCCCACCCTAGTGGTCTGTAAAGATTCTATTGAAAGTCTACACACCAAGGGTTTTCTTGCTATACTGAGTCCTTGTAGTAGCCAATGGGATTAAATAAAAGTGATGGTGGGCACTCAGGGCATTACACACTACTAGCTATAATCTTCTCCTTCCATCTACCTACCTGGTAGGCTGAGCCCAAAATCTGAGCATCCATGGGTAGCCAGTCGAATTTGCGTGCTGAAGCACTCTGGCTATCCATGCCCGTGCCATCATGCTAAACCCCTTCCACAACCACCTCCTAAGACAAGTGAGATTTTGTGATCCAATGGTCCTACTCACACATTTAGTTTCAAAACCCATCAATAACTTCCAAAATCTTCCCTAGGTTGATGCAAGCATTACCATTAATGTTGGTAGGGGTCCTAATGCCCATGGCCTATGAAAATTACTTTTGGTACATGATTTGGGTAACCTCTCACCTGAATTGAGGTAGGCTCTTGGATATTCAAGGATATATTCAACAAAAGCTCCAATTTATTTGCAAAGGTAGCAAGCATTCAAGAAGCTCCAAAGCTCCAATATAATGTAGACTTGTTTTGAGTGTGGACTCCAGCCATAGAGACTACTAACTCATGTACGATGAGCGTAAGGAATTCATATATTACAACCCGCATATGGCATCCTAAGAGGAGTGTTTCAACCACAAAAGAAGGCAAGTGCTCAACATACAGAAAAGCTAAGTAATATATATCTGGATGAATCCATGAACATGCTCAAACTCATCTTCGAAAAACACAACACAGTGTGTGGTTTCAATCTCATGACAGTCACTCACAAGATTGAACACCATTAACTCCATTGTGCATAGGAGTAGGGAATACTATGGCATCCCTATTGACATCATCATGGTGTAGGCCATAGTATAAACAAATTTTCTGTCACACAAAATACTCAAGAGTGTCCTTTGTTGGCCCTCAAGTTAGGGCCAACACAGGAGCATGGTTCTAGATGGTACCAAGTGTTACATTTCTTGGAACAATGGTGCGACTTTGAATCGAGCACCGATTGTAGTACGCAATGAAGTGATGTGGGGTTCCCAAGAAATGAAAGGTTGCCACTAATCCCCTAAATTAGGGATCTCAAGCAGTATAACAATGCCTACTATCAAATGTTTTTGCAAGCTGTAGACGGCATAGCCCATGTGGGTAAAAAAATTCCATGGCTTTGAGGTGAGAGTCCACCAACAATGAACACTCCTTTGGGTGACTTCTCGTGGTCTATAAAGACGGGTGGCATGCCAATGTTTTTGCAAGCTGTAGATGGCATAGCCCATGGGGGCAAAACTAGAGTGCTTGGCTAGCTGGATGAATACTTCTCTCTTTTGCTATCTTGTTGAGGTTCACATGAGTCACGTTGTCAGAAATGATGCAGAAGAATGATGTTCAATTGCATGCAACCTTTTCTAGAGATTTCGTTATCATCCAGTCCTGCTTGCACTTGATGTTGTTCATGTTGACAGTAAAACGTAGTTTTTCTTTTTTTCGGAGGAAGACTAATTGCTATTCTTTGCACTGTAAGCAAATCTATTGTCATTCCACTTCGAGCGAACGACGGGGAGATGTATTTCAGAAATGTATAAATAATAAATCAAAACCAAATTGAGCCAGAAGCATGCAACTGTGACAGGAATAATCCAAACCCAAAGCCGCATTGCATGTACAACAAAAGTTCCAGCACCATTTGCAACTTCATTGGATCCCTTTTTTCGAAGGCACAAATGTTTATTTTTTGGGTCAAATTATGTTCCTACGCTTTAGGAAATAGTACTTCCGCGCTCTAGCCAGATGGCCCTCGAGCGTGTTGTAACCTAATGGACCTACTGTGTTGTGGCTCCTTATGTAGTACTGCTCTAAAGTTCGTGCTTTGTCTATAGTGTCTGTTGTTTCCAAAACTTTGATTTCGAAATTTTCTTTGAAGGGCTTGTAATGCTGCAAGTCCTCTTTCATTTTCGTCGGTGGTTTTTTATTGTGCTGTTTGATCCTCCGTGGCAGGTCCGTCGTGCTCCCTATGTATTTTCTGTTGTTGGGCTTGCACGTGATGCAGTAGACGATGAGGCTCGCACGATTCCCTTGCACGGGCGCTTCAATGGAGGCTCCTCCTTCATCTCGAGGCTCGCGTCTTTCAATGTCGTACCTGCGTAAACATTGACAATTGCATTAGTCATCGAGGTTTTCGGTTTTTGTTTTCCCGTTTGAGGTCCATAATAGAATGCATCTATTTACTTGCCCTGGTTTTTCTCTGTTGGCGTGAAAGGATCGTTTCCAATACCGAAGCGCTCCTTGTATAAGTCCCTGTCGAAAATATACGTAAGCTTCTCCATTATTGTCACCGGGTGCGTCGCGTCGTGCGTCCCTCCAAATTGTTCCATGAATTGTTCGAGTATAGCCGTTCCTTGATCACGCGTCGTGTCCCTCAACAACTCCAAGGATACATTGTACCCGTAATGCAGCAGCTCGCACGCATACGCTGTGATCCCTTTCGTCTTCGTGTCTAGTAGCTTCTGCCCCTCCAAACTTTCCATCATCCTATCGGTCTCATCGAACTCAATGTGAAGCTCGACAAGGATCTCTTTGAGGAGTCCTGTAGGAGAAGTGCAATCCATGATGAGTTTGTTGTTCTTGCAACTCGTTAATTCTTTTTCTCAATTGTTACGGGTTTTTTTAAATTTCGGAAGCATTACGCACCATTTGCGAATCTCAAGCCTCCCGGCTCTCTTTTAGCTGGCAAACGCCTATTGCAGTTGTCAATGAAGTCGCGTAGTTCTGCATACGTGTTGAAGCCGTTGATGTAAGCTCCCGGACGTTCTCCTGCATTGTTTGCTAGCCGGAATTGCTTTGTGGTTAGGAAGAACCTCCTCTTTGCTGGTGGAGGCTTTGTTGCCTTCGCGTTGCTTTTGTATAGCTCAAATAGCTGCTTGCAGGCACGACTTATTACACCGTCTTTTCAAATGAGCCGTCTTTTTAAATCTTCAAGAAAAAAAGATTCTTTCATGCTGGTGGAATTTACCTTGTTTGCGTCCATGTCTTATGCTGCAATGTCCCGAGCTTTCTGATTCTCTGCACCTGTTCTCGACAACAGACAAGATATTAAAACCATTTTCCTTGCACGCATGTTTGACGTAACATATTCATGACTTGTCTGTTCAATCTCTGGTAGTGAATACCTTTATGCACGTGGTTGTGTTGTCGGCTGTGAGAACTCTCGTGGAATTGGTCTGAATATGTCTGGATGTGGGCAATGTAGTATGCGCAGCCTCGTTCTCTCAGTCACTCTGGATAACATCACGTATGCTAGAAAACACTCCTCGGAATATGAGCAGCGCTTTGTTGGATATAGTTGCGCCTTGGGATTTGTGTCCCGTGATAGCGTATGCTAGGGTTAGTGGAAATGTGGACTTGTGGAACCATTTTCCATTTATTGCCTTTCGCTGATGCTTCGAGCGTCATAATGTGAGCACGGCCGCCATTGTGTCCACGATGACAGTGATACCATTGATTTCTCCCCTGCTAGTTGCATTGATGCTCTTGATTTTGCACATTGCTCCATTTGCGGCACCTATTGCGAGGTCGATGTTTTCCGTTATCATTGCCTTCGCCCCCACGCAAATTTTTCCTATCTCATTGAAGCTTTTGTCCTCCAACCATTCTTTGAGAGCTGGTTCGCTCGCGGCGTTGCTGTGTATTTGAACATGCACAATCATCTCGGGAGTGTTGAATTTCTCCACAAGCTCATCGTTGAAGGTAGCGACATCGACTCTGTGCATGCAAATGATGGTTGTTTCGGCATCGATGAAGTGGCATGCACCTTCCTTGTCGACAATGCACTGCCCCAAACAGTCGGAAATCTCGTCAGTTGTGGGCGTCCTGAGTCTTATGGTATGCAAGAATGCTAGGAACGGCATGTCTCGTGCATGTCGCACCGAGAATTGCATGTGGTACATTTTCGCTTGAGCCCAGTGCGCGGAGGACGTGATGTGGCACGGCTCGCAGAGATCCTCGCGGTGTTTGCAGACTGGCGGTAATTGCGCCAGGTCACCAAAAATTATGAGCATTTTGTGTCTGAATGGCTCATGCAATGTGCCATTAGTCACATTGACGATTTGTCTTACCACGAGATCGAAAGTCATCCTTGTTAGCATGGACATCTCGTCAATGATGATCGCATTGGCTTCCTTGATTGCGAGGTGTCGCTCATCCGTCTCATGGATGTTCAGTGGGTACTGACTGCTGCGCACAGGGATCTTGAATTGGTAGTGTACAATGGTTGCAATCCCGCTCAGTCGCGTCGCAGCCGCCCCTGTTGATGCACAGAGTATTGCCGTTTTGTTTTGCGCTACCAGATGTGAAACATAGTACCGTATCAAGAACCTTTTACCGCTACCTGGTGTTCCACAAACAACGTGCAGCCCCGAGCTTGTTGAAGCTAGGCTTTCGAAGACTCTTTGTTGTTCTACTGTCAATGTGGCATTGGCGACGGTGCGAAACTCGGCCATTTTTTCCAACATCCTCGCGCGTGTTGGCCCTTCGACGGTTTGCTGGTCGATGTTAGGCACTTCCATCAGGCAGTCTCGGATGATCGCAACCTTTTGCAATATCATATTGATCAACTGGTCCGTGTGGTCAGTCGCTAGCAAGTTCCTTTGCGTGTATTCGGTCACATACATCTCGAGGTCCTCGTTGCTCAATATGAGGTCGCGCATTTGGCATTCGACAAAGTAGGATCCAGCTGTGTTGGCAGGTGATATGAGCTTTCATTCCTGAAGTTGAGTTTCCGCAAGAGCACGTTGTAGAAGCACCCCTCTGGTTGATGTCCAGGGTGGTAGTCAGTGAATCTGACTACTCGCTCACATTTTGCGATCCTGTTGCCTAAGAGGTCGACCGACCGTTCCACGTTGCGTTTCCTTGGGCTTTCGGATCACATATTGCCTATGGTAATCGTAGAACGTGCTATCCTCGATGACGCTCGGTCTCCCGGAGTATATGTCGACCGGGTGCAGGGTGACGTTGTTGTTTCGCGAGATGATGCGTTGTCTTAGAGATGAGTTTTCGCAAGAGCACGTTGTAGAAGTACCCCTTTGGTTGATGTCCAGGGTGGTAGTCAGTGAATCTGACTACTCGCTCACATTTTGCGATCCTGTTGCCTAAGAGGTCAAGACCGACCATTCCATGTTGCGTTTCCTTGGGCTTTCGGATCACATATTGCCTATGGTAATCGTAGAACGTGCTATCCTCGATGACGCTCGGTCTCCCGCAGTATATGTCGACCGGGTGCAGGGTGACGTTGTTATTTCACGAGATGATGCGTTGTCTTAGAGATGGTGGCGAGGAGTCGACATAGTGAACGGTCTCGCTCCTTGTGATTGTTGGTATCTGCATGTAGTTTAGCGCGGCCTCTGTTGGTTAGGTTGGTTTTGATAGGAGACTCGCGGCGATGAGTTTCAGCTTTACTTCGTCGAGATGTTGCAACCCCAAACGCGAGGCGTCTTATGAACGGATGTTCAGTTTGCCCATTGGTTCAGATTTCATCACGTACTTGAGGAGGTAGTGAGAGATTGAAGAGTTTGTCACCCACTGTATGTTCATGTGCGCACCCCACAACAGTAACACGGAAGGATGGTAAGGGACGACGTTTCGGTGCTCATGTCCCGGCCGGTAATACAACCAACGTTGCGTCAGAGGATCGAGGATGGGTTCATATTCTGGCTGTGTTGCGAAAGGGAAGCCGTGCTTGCAACTGTGGTGTGACGGTCCGACGTAGCACGCTTTCCTGCATACGTGCAACTGCTTCCTGAGAACTAGTTCTCACAGCCTTGTGTTTTGAGGATCCAGAGCCTCGTCCCTAGGGACGTAAGCCGCAATCTCATTTGCAATTCGCTGACGGTCATCATGGTGGACCCACAATATGACATGGGCGTGTAGGGAGCCCCTGTTTTGTATCTCATAAGGAACGACATGGTGTTGTATTCGGCCAAGCAGACCGTCGAATGAAAGCAAATGCTTGCGCATGAACATGTGGAAGCGTGCGTGGAAAAGTGCCACGCATTCAATAGGACTGTCCTTCGGAAGGCTACAAAATTATTATCTTGAAGTAGCTGGGAAGGTGCAGATCCTGACAAAGTTATCTATGTTATCATGCATCCTACAACGAGAACACACATGCAACGAATTCTGGACATGAAACCGAGAAAACAAGTGGATTCGCATTGAAGCTTGAGGAGTTCAAAAAGGGCACTGCGAATGAGATGGAAGGGCTTCAAGTTTGGGCTAGAGGCAGCAAAAATTGTTAGCTGAAGTCTGTTGGTTGTGCACTCAGAGAAGAATCGTTCACAGAGAGTTAAAGAAATAGTGGGAGATCAGGGAAGTTGCAACAGTGAAGCACTAAAAATCTGTTTACGATTGGCTACTTTGAATCCAAGCACAAACAACGATTGATGATCTAATAAATGAGTTGAAGGCAAGTAAGGAAGTAGAAGCAAACCTGATGGTGATGATGAACAAACAGCAACACACTTGAAATTACAATGTTTTTTTATGTATTTACTTTGCCAGACGAGGGAGGTATATTTAAAGGTTTTGCCTTGGCTTTTTACGCAGCTTTTCAAAAGCTTTCAAAGCTTTTGGGCTTTCAGAATTTAAAAAATCTAAGGGTGTATATTGTGCCATGTGGACTTCTCGCGGTCTGTAAAGACGGCTGGCATGCCACATGGATTGATGACATGGACAACAAGTCAAATGATACTGAAGAGATTCGTGAAAGATTCTGCAAGATTCTACCTTAAATAGTCACCCGGCGCTGTTAATCGCCCTCCAGCAGCGATTTCGGCGAGGTTGACGAATTTAGTTCCGGTTCTCATCGCTTTTTGTCGGTTTTCCATCATCCAGATTGCAGTGATGGAAGCTCGTACGCCTTCCATGCTAACGGATGTTCGTGCTGCCCATCGTTTTGATGGGTCGTCTTTATTAGCATACCTTCAGCGAACGGTCGATGGGTTCCCGCAACCACCTGCTACCATTAAGATTTGTCAGGTATATTTTTCGCCACTTTCATAGCATCGAGGAAGCGCTACATCTACTCGGTTAACTAGCGATTCACCTGCCGCTAATCATCGTGTCCTTGCCTGTATGATGCGTTTTTATTGTCCTTGTATGGCCACAAATTAGGACGTGCGAATTCTTTCGTAGTATTGCAAATTGGGACTACCTGGTAAACAAAGTGATCGATGATCGATGAACTCTGTAGAAAGGGACCGAGCTTGCTAGGAAACAGGTCGGTTAGTCGCAGCATTAAGGACTCAGGAGTCTGTACAAACTCGATATCGGAGTTGGCTGATGGGAGGTGATCCCAATGTTTTTCTGGAGATAAACAATCAAAATTTATCGTGTGAAGTACTATTCCGTTTGTCTGAACGTTAGCTTGGATATCTGTGAAGTTTTTACGCTTTTTAAGTACAAAACACACCTTACAATTTACAGCACCTCTCTTGCCGTGTAGAATTCAGGAGCGTTTGTGCAGATAGAAAGGGTGAAGGTAAAAGGGTCGCGGTCACGGTCTCCAAGGCTAAAATAGGCATCATACTCTTAGTGGTACTGTAATTTGACAAGGTCAGATGTTCTTATAGAGTTGGATCAGCGAAGCAGTGGCACAGTGCTTCAAAGTCCATAGTTTTTTTTGTGGCTGATGTAGCCGTAGATGGATCACAAATATAATCGTAGTAGTCGAGAGACTCTACGTGTGTTCGCATTTTCCTAGTCTTCCTCCATACTTTAATCGGATATTGTCTTGTCACCTGAACTTTCCGTGTTGATTATTACCATCTTTCACCTTTGGATCCGACTTTTTCTTTAGGGCTATTTCAGATTGGAATGAGCTTCTTGGGGACTATGTGGGAAAGTTCCTATGGAGGAGGTCCTGATCCTTTGATTTTGAGCTTCTTCAACTATGGGGGTACTTCTAGACTCTTAAACGCATTCCACATGCTTTAACACCGAATGCGTGTTAGTGCCCAGGTTTATCCCATTGCCCTTCATTTCGCTCTGGGTGTGCAGATTTACACCACTCTAGGCCACAATGGGGCGAGAGGTTTTTCAAACCTATGGTTGGGATTTGGAAGTAGACTGCCTCTGGTAGCGCCAGTTGACCCACATTACTAATGCTTGCAAGCTTGTCCTAACAAGCGGTATTTCTAGATCAACCTCCTCATCCAACTAATGCACCCTATAGAAGCACAATCACGCAATCATTCTTGTAGAATCAGGTTGGAACACAAGTCACCATCCTAGCAAAGAGTGTGCTACTCAACTTATCAACCAGTGTGAACTTCTATGTTGAAGCCACAGCTCACCCAAGATGTAATGACATAACAAATCTAGTCAAGGAAAAACTTTGTTGGTCGTCGAGCCGCTGGGTTCTCTGAGCATATCAGTCTTCCACTATGCGTACCCTCTATTGGGTCTTTTTTAACAAAGACAGCTCATTGAAGCACTCATGGAAGCTTCCATGTGGGGTATATGGCAAAGAAATCGATGCTTCCCATGAGGAGAAAAGTGGGCAGCAAAGCACAATGGGGTGTGCAACACTAAAACCATGAGGACATCCGGAACTTATGTGATTATGGAGCTTTGTGATGATGAGCACATGAGGATAGATTACCACCCACATGACTCCGGGGTGCCACAACACCCAAGGCAAAGGAATATATCACATCTCCTTTTGACCTTGGCGGCATGCATGATTGAATATGCCCTTTTTACACTAGGGGGCCTTGGTGCCCACATTGCCCAGAATTGAGGACAAAGTTATTTTTGAGGAGGGATGTATTGGAATGAAGGCCAAGTTTGGGCCAAGTTAGTAAGGCTTAGGGCTAATTTGCCTAGGGGATGCTTAGGCCTAGAGAGGGGCACAGAGGAGATATATTGGAGGAGACTATATAAGTCCACCTCTCCATCCTTTGTAGGGACTTTTTGATGTGACGTTTACTCTCTCTCTCTCTCTCTCTCTCTCTCTCTCTCTCTCTCTCTCTCTCTCTCTCTCACTCTTTCACTCTCTTGCCTCTCCTGCTAGCCCCTCCGCTCCGTCTCCCCTCCGCTCAGCCTCTCCGCCTCAGCCCCCCCTCATCCGCTCAACCTTTCCATCCCTCACCTGCCGCGGCATAGCTCCTCTAGCCGCCGCCGCCTAGCTCCCCTTGCTCGTCAGCACCTCTCTGTACCTCCGTTCGTACCTAGTCCTCCCATCCGTACCTCTCCCTCCCATCCGTACAGCTCGTCGTCCGTCATCAGCAACAGCCCGTACCTCCTCGAACAATACAACCCGTCAGCAGGAGCTCGTACCTCTCCGTCCATACCTCTCCCTCCGTACCCGTTAGCAGTACTCCACCCTTCAGCCCTTTGCCTTAGCCAACAATTACCTCGGCTAGCAGTAGCCAAACTAACCCTAACCCCGAGTTGGGCTAAACCCCCAACCCAACCCGGGGGTTTGGTTAAGCTAGCAGTAGCCAAACTAACCCTAACCCCGAGTTGGGCTAAACCCAACCCGGGGGTTTGGTTAAGCTAGGGGGTTCAACAGACAGCCAATTATGGATTGGCCTACCCTCTCCTCCAAGTCCCCCTCAACTCCTTCAACATCCATCAGCACTCGGTACTCTACAGTTGCAGCCATGACACCCTCTCCATATGCACGGAATTACCAACAAGAAGGCTCAAAACGACCCATCCTTGGGTAACAGGATCAGATTTTTTATTTGCAAGCAGTAGGCAGTGAGAGAGCTGCAATTGGAACTGGCATAAGTAAAGGCTCGACTTCACATTCTGGAAGGGCCTAGGCTATAAAATCTTGTAAGGATTCCCCCCTACCCCACAGCTAGTCTCTACAGTCAAAGATCTTGTTCACATTGAAGTACAAACTGCTAAGAAGGAAGTGATTGTGGAAGTGGACACCAAAGCAAGTAAGTCTGATATTCAAGCAGAGATTAAATAACAAGAAGCTAGATGTGATAATGCGTTGAAGATTAGAATAGGGGCACTCCCGGTACAAAGAGGAGGACACATATAGTGAAATATTGACAAAGATCAAATCAAGCTTGCCCAACATTGAATAGGTGGATGATGATGAGCAAGATGATGACGACTCCAGGCCAGCTTCTATTATACACTATAAAGGTCATGCAATCCTTACACTGAAGTCGAAACATATGCGGATCAAGCTTCTTCGACAATCTTACAAGTTGAAGGGCACCAAAGTATGGATAGGAGAGGAGCTTACACAAGCTCATCTCAAGAATAAGGCAACTGAATTAGATAAAGTTAGGGCTGCCAGAAAGGATGGAAAAAGGGAAGTTTACCGTGAAGGCGTAGCACTAATCAGAGAGTTTAAATCAAAACCAAAAGACTCTCAGTCTTAAACTGATGTATGGTTGTTTACTCTTTCAGACTATCATGTAGGTACTCTAAATAATGTGGGTTACTTTTTGCACTCCTTGGGAGCTGCCATGTGCCCTCCCTAAAGCAGATGTACTAGATAGAGGTTTCCTGCTGTCCCATAGACCTTTTGGTCTCCAGTGGACGTTAACAGACTTTCTTTCTTTCTTTCTCATTTGATTCGTCGCTGATCCCCGTTCACTCCCGTCGCTGACCGTTGCTCCCGTTGTTGACAAGTAGCTCTCCCGTCTACTCCTCCCATAGCTCTCGTAGCCCTCCCGCCTACTCCTCCCGTAGCTCCCATCCGCTCCTCCTGTACCCCCTCTTGTAGACAGTCTACCGTACTACCACTAGCGCTACTGCACCAACAGGGTTGTACGAAGGCTCGTGAATTAGGAACCCATAGCTGCGATGAACCTCCAGCTCAACTAGGGGGTTAGCTCAGCCAAGGGGTAATAGGAGATATGGCCATTAAAGAATGCCTAGCTTACTCTCCTCTTCAAAATCACCCTCTACTTCAGCAGCCTCCAATAGCAGAGCCTGATACGCAGTTGCAGCCACGACGCCTTCCCCGTATACGCATATCTATGAACGAGGTGGTCTTTTTGACCCATTATTGGGTATCATGAACAGATTTGCTTCCTACAGGATCAAGTGAGAGAGCTGAGGCGGATGCCATAACTAGAATTCAAGTTTTGGAAGCACCTGTTAAGAAGGAAGTCATTGATGAGATTGTAAAGTCATGTAATGCTTCCCCCCCACCCCCCAACTAGTCTTTGCTGTCAAGAATCTAGTTCAAAATGAAGTGCAGACAGCCAAGCAGCTGATATTCAGGAAGAGATTAAAGAACATGCAGCTAGAAAGGATAATGCTTTGAAAATCAGAAATTGGGGGGGTTCTAGATGAAAGTTATAAAGAAGAGGAATCATTCAGTGATACCTTTGCACATGTCAAAGCAGCCATGCCTACTATTGATTGGACAACTGACGCATACGACAATCCTGACAATCCTGATGATGATGGTGAAGCTTGAGCAGTCAAGATTGGTCGGCATAATATCATTACATTCAACTACGTATAAAAGACTACAACAATCTCATAAGCTGAAAGGGACTAAGATATGGATAGCCGAAGAACTCACAAGAGCTCAACTAAAGGATAAGGCAAATGAATTAGCAAAGGTTTGGGCTGCCAAGGACGGTAAATGAGCAGTATATCGTGAAGGAGTAGCACTCATTAAAGAGTTCAAATCAAAACCAAAAGACTCTGTCTTAAGGTGATGTATGGCCAGCTATATATATGTATGTTTAATCTAGGTTATCACGTAGTGGGAGCTGCCCTGTGCCCTCCCTAAGCTGATGTACTAGTCGGTTTTCACATTGTCCCATAGACCTCTTGGTCTCTCGCGGACGTTAATAGACTTCCTTTCTTTCTTTGTTTCTATCTCTCTCCGCTCAACCTCTCCTCCGCTCAGCCTCTCCCCGCTCAGCCTCTCCTCCGTACCACAGCCGTACCTCCGCACCTCAGCAGTACCTCCGTCCGTACAGCCTCACCTGTAGCTCTCCATCCGTACAGCCTCTCCCGCATAACAGCTGTACCTCCGTACAGCCTCTCCCGCACTACAGCCGTACAACCTCTCCGTCTTTACAGCCGTACAACCTCTCCTGTCTGTACCTCCATACTACAGCCTCCGTCCTTCGTCCTCCATACTACCTCCATACCCCCCCATCGTCAACACCTCTCCATCTGTCCATACCTCCCGTCCATACCTAGTCTAGTCCTAGTCCTCCCTAACCCCGAGTTGGGCTAAACCCCCAACCCAACCTGGGGTTTAGGTTAAGCCAGGGGGTTCATCATACAACCAACTATGGACTGGCCTACCCTCTCCTCCAAGTCCCCCTCAACTCCCTCAACTCCTTCAACATCCATCAAGACTTGGTACTCTACAGTTGCAGCCATGACACCCTCTCCATATGCACGGAATTACCAACAAGAAGGCTCAAAACGACCCATCCTCCAGCAACAGGATCAGATTTTTTATCTGCAACAGGTAGTGAGAGTTACGATTGGAGCTGGCAGAAGTAAAGTCCCGACTTCACATCCTGGAAGGGCCTGGTAAGCAGGCAGTAATTGATGAGGCTGTAAAATCTTGTAAGGATTCCCCCCCTACCCTGCAGCTAGTCTCTACAGTCAAAGATCTTGTTCACACTGAAGTACAAACTACTAAGAAGGAAGTGATTGTGGAAGTGGACAACAAAGCAAGTAAGTCTGATATCCAAGCATAGATTAAAGAACACGAAGCTAGATGTGATAATGCACTAAAGATTAGAATAGGGGGGCTCCCAGAAGATTGGTACAAAGAGGACACATATAGTGAAATATTGACAAAGATCAAATCAAGCTTGCCCAACATTGAATGGGTGAATGATGATGATGAGGAGGAGGATGACGACGACGACTCCAAGCGTGCTTCTATTTTGCACTATAGAGGTCATGCAATCCTTACACTGAAGTCAAAAGATATGCGGATCAAGCTTCTTCAACAATCTTACAAGGTGAAGGGCACCAAAGTATGGATAGCAGAGGTGCTTACACAAACTCAACTCAAGATCAAGGCAACTGAACTAGCTAAAGTGAGGGCTGCCATTATATTACATTCGTGTATTACATGTTTGAAAACAGCTGCTGCTCCTCCCTGCTCCCTTGCTGCCCCGTCTCTCTCAGCCCCTTCCTTCCTCTCTCCCTCGCCCTCAGCCCCTCCTCCTCCCCCTCCCTCAGCCCCTCCCTCCCTCCTCCTCCTCTCCCTGTCAGCCTGCCCCCTACCCTCTCACCCCGCTCCCTCTCCTCTCCCTCTCAGCCTGACCCCTCCCTGCCTCTCAGCCCGCCCCCTCCCTACCTCTCCTTCCACTCCCTCTCCTCTCCCTCTTAGCCCGCGCCCTCTTGCCCCCTCCCCTTCAGCCTCTCCTCTCTACCCGCTCCCTACATCGCCTTCTACCCCCCGCTCCCTTCCTACTCCCTCCTCTCCTTCTACCCCGCCCCCTCCCCGCTCCCTACCCCCAGCTTCTACCCTGCTCCCTTCCTCCCCTCTTCCCCGCCCTCTACCTCGCACTTACCCCTCTCCCTTCCCTCCACCTCTACCCCATCCCCTTCTCCTACGCCCCCCCGCCCCCCCCCCCCCCCCCTTTCCCCACTCCCTATCCCCCCTGCCTCTCCTTGCTCTCCTCTTCCCCCTTCGCTTCTACCCCGCTCCCTAACCCCCGACTCAGCCCTCTCCTCTCCTAAGCTCTCTACTCTCCTCCCTATCCCCCCCTTCTTTCCTTCTCCCGCATCAATTTTTGGAGCGGACGGAGCTTCAAAGGTGTTCGAATCGGCCTCCTCACCTCGAGGGGCGATGGAAATTCCGTCAGCCAATCCTACTCCACCTCCATCGGCCACGAAAACCATTACTTTTTTTGAAGACGATTGCAGCAGCTCAAGAAGGATGTAGAGATTGAATGCTCTGCAACATTACTCACACACATCTTCAGGTCTCACCCTTCCAGATCCCAAGCCAGATACTGGATGCTTGCGGCTCTCCCCCCAGACCTCACTCCACGCCTTTTAGATGTTCGTCTTCTGGGACGAGGTTTTTTCTAGGTTGTTTTTGACACTCCAGAGGCTGCGAGCACTATGCTCAAAGCTGAATTTTTACAACTAGGACACAGGAAGATCTTCTTTGACACCTTCAATATTGGTTTCGACCCAGTGGAGGCAGATAAGGAAATCTTTTCGCTCTTCATCAGATTTCCCGGGCTTCCCTTGGTTTATCATCGACTTCTTTCTGTTATTGTGGAGCATTTCGGTGCGGTCGCTGAGATCCCACCCCTCCTTGGGTTGCCGTTGACTGCAGGAGAGGCAACCAAGGCTGATGGGGTACCTAGAGTTAGGGTCCTCTGTAAGAATCCCAACCTCATGATGGACTATGTTATGATCCAGCGCCTTGATGGTTCGTTTTTTCGCCAGAGAGTAGAGATTGCAGGCAAGCAGGACCAATGCAGGATTTGTAGGACCATTGGACACTTTGCCAGGGATTGCCCAAGGAAGAAGAAAAGGCCCAAGAAGCCCTCTGGTACAGCCACCGCCCCACGGCCTCGACAGGAGGGTGGTACAGGTCCACCACCTGCTCCTCGGCCTCGACAGGGAGGTGGTACAAATCCAGCACCTGCTCCTTGATTCGACAGGGAGATCCTCCTCAGAGTGGTGGTACAGCTCGCCAGAGTGCTCCTCATCGACTGAGCACTCCTTTGGTACTGATACCTTCTATCTTCGGTGCCTCCTGACCTGCAGGGGCACCTGCCGCATACCAGTAAGTTCCGGCTCGTGTGCAGATTCCACCTTCAGTTCAGGAGAATACACTAGTGGACTTTGTTTCGCCTCGAGCTGTCCCTCTAGTCTCACCTCACAGTCTGAGACGCTTCAGCTTCGACCTCTTCTCCGGTTGCAGCTTCTCCCCTGGAACTAGCGGTGCCAGATACTCTCCCGAGGCAGTAGAGGTTTGCACGGTCTGCACGGCCGTGTAGACACAGGATCGTCTAGAGCAGTCCTCACTTCCTCCCTTGGATAGAGGGAAGGGGATGCTTTACACTATTGATCCTCTTTCCTCAGAGGGGATTCTTCGCACTCTGGTGTGTGGCCTGATTCACAGGAACTCATTTTCAGCTCTGGCGGATGCTTCAAATTTCCCAGAGGAGGAGTTTGTGCCCTCTACTTTTGGTGAGCCAGTGATTGGGTTTCCTGTTGACAGGGTGTTAGGTGGAAGGGTTCTTTCCCTTGTTGATTTTCCGCCACTTGGTTCCATTCCTCGCTCCTTGAGCAGGAGGTCTTTTCCTATTGAGTCGAGGTGGTAACTGCTTTGGCAATTCCTGTGGAAAAATATCTAGGTAGGGCTGGAAAAAGGGTTGGTTGAGGTATTCAGGAGGATCCTTTGTTGGTGTCTCCTCTACTGCCGTAACCAACAGAAGTGAAGTCTTTACTTGACGTTTAGAACCACTTCTTTACTTATAGGGCAGAGGCAACTGGGGTTGAAGGAGAGTCCCTAGAACCAGTTAGCTCAATAAGTTTTCCCTGGTGGACAAACTGGATAGTATGGTTGCGAAAACTGATTGATGGATCATAGTCGTAGAGCCACTGTTGTCCAAGTATGACATCGTATCGAGAAAGAGGCATGATGTCGAAGTTCAACTTGTCCGTATAATGTTGGATGCGAAAAGACAAGTTTTTGATCCTGGTGTTGCACAAGAAGGTAGTTCCATTTGCGAGCTCAATCTGATAGTCCATGAGACTAGGACTAGTGGTCAACCGAAGTTTGTCGACCATAGAACTAGCTAGGAAGTTATGAGAGCAGCCACTGTCGATGAGGATAGTGACCGTTGTTCCACGAATCGATCCTTGAACACAAAGTACTTGAGTGGCCAGGGAAGGTTCGGGGTTGCTGGCAAGGCTCAGGTGGATGGTATTTGCCATTCGAACAGCTTTGCCTTTCTTGTCTTGTGCTGGCACTAGGTCGGGTAAGGTGTTTCACTCTACATCGTCCCGTCGATGATGATTGCTAGCTGGAACATACAGGGCCTAGATGGCGTCCCACGTCACCGTTGCAGACAGCTGATCCGGGATCACAGCTTCATCCAGGTGTTTCTCGGGGTTCCATTGATATCTTATTATTCAGGAGCACAAACTGGATTCTAGAGATTGTAACAAGTCAGGCAAGTTGCTTTCTGGTCATACATTTTGGTCGCCTGCCTTGGGCACTAGGGGAGGCACTTCTATTTCAGTTTCACAGTCGATTCTCCCCTTAGTTGTTGGACACGGAGTCATTATCCCATCTAGGGCTCAGTGGATTATTCTCCTCATTGGAGGGCGTAGGGTTGGTTTCCTTAACCTGTATGCCTCCAACATTAGAGGGGAACGTGTCATTATGTGGAAGGATTTGCTCTCCTGGGCTCCCATTGGGGATTCATGGGTGATTGGAGGTGACTTTAACATGGTTGAGTTACCGGCAGACAAAACAGGGGGTAGAGAAGGAGGACTTCACTCTTTGGAGAGAGTAGCTGGGGATGCCTTCCTTTTTCACTACTGTGGTAGAGATACTTGGGACGATGCCTTTCTTATTCAGCCAGAATCCCTTTTGTTCTCTTGGTCGAACAGGAGGCAGCAGATGCCTATTCATGCACGCATTCACAGAGTCTATGTAGATGAGTGGGCATTATACAAAGGTGGATCAGTATGCATTGTTGCTAAGGTTTCCACTTCAGACCACTTTCCTGTTGTGCTGGCTATCTTAGAGCCTCACTTGAGAGGCCGGTTTGCCAGCATCAGGATTCCATATCCCTTCTAAGAGGAGGACCTTATAGAGACAGCCTTGCAGATATGGGTTTCTCATGTCCGGGGTGGGCAGCCATCTCCATCACATGTAGCTGCTGCCCTTTCTGGTATTAGCGACTTCTATCACTCAGTTACTTGTACCAGGAGATGAGATAATTTCAGACGTGAGATTGCTTTTCGCTAGCAGTTGGCAGCTTTGCAGAGGAAAGAGCAGAAATGACCTTCAGATGCTCGAATTCAGGAGCGCCTTGCTGCAGCAAGGGCTCATCAGCAGATATTGCTTGATCAGAGAGTAGAGTATGCCTTTCATGCACGGGAGTCCTTCTGGATTCAAATGGGTGGCAGAGTCAATAAACACTTTTTCTCTACTCTTGGCCCTAGACATAGTAGAGAGATTGTATCCCAGCTTATTGACTCACATGGGGTTTTACAGATAGATCCAGATGACATCATGCGCATAGCTTCAGATTTTCATGCCGCCCTTCTTACCGCAGATCCTGACACACAGGATAGAGAGGATGCTAGATAGGTTATTTGGCAGAGCATCCCTTTGTTGGTGAAACCGGATATGCATGTTTTGCTTGATGCACCTTTCACCAACACAGAGTTCTGGACTGCACTTTCAGCCCTTCAGAAGGGCAAGTGCCTAGGTTTGGATGGCCTCACCCCTTCTTTTTTCATTGCATTTTGGGATTTTTTTTTTGCGCAAAAAGTAGTGCTAGTTATATTGCTTGAAAACGAGAGTACAAGAGGGCCTAAAGGCTAGCGGGCTGCAATCGCAAAACGGATACAGCTGGAGGTAGCAAAAAACTAATTACAAGCCTCTTAGGGCATAATCATGTGTGGACAAACAGCCACGGTGGGGGGGCATAATGCCACTGAAGACTCTGAGCAGAGTGCTGGAAGAACAGCTCTCGATGGTCCCAGTCGTAAAGGAAGTGCCGTCTCTTCTCCTTCCCTGCCCGGGACTCCCTCTGAATTTGATCCCACTGACCCTTGAGCGTGTGAATGATCGTGCTCCAAATGTCCGCTAGGGTCTGGGTAGCAGAAGAAGCCTGATCTCCTAGGGTCTGCGCACATCTGGAAGTCCAGATATGCTAGCCTGCAATACTCCCTATGATCTCCCAAACTGGGTGTCGAGTCATCGCTCTTGCATTTGTCTCTGTCAGATGCCAAGGGAAGCTATCCATGTATGCCCAAGTGGCTTGCGTGATGAAGAAAACTAGATCCTGCCTAGAGAACTCATAAGCCAAGTGATGTCCCATCTTGGTGCTGCACCAGCAAACGGCTCCCCAAGTGACCGGTCCTAGCGGGTGTAGCCCTCGCTAAGATCCCCATGACTCCCTTCCACACTGTCTGAGCATGCGAGCAGCTCCAAAGGCAGTGCTTCAGGGACTCCTCCTGAAAACACATCTGGAGTGCCCCTGCTGCCCCATCTGCCTCAGCCAGCTGCCAACTGGTAGCCCCTTATGGGCCACCATCCAAAGAAAGTAAGAGATCTTCCTCGGCCGCCAGCTTGCCCAAAGAGTCTTCCAGAATGTGCAAAGAAAGACCAGAGATATCCCTTGGGCATACCAACTATGTGCCTGTGTGGGTAGCCCGCGCTGGAGAGCCCCAAGAGCACGCCTACCAGTACGCGCACTGTAAGAGAAGAAGGGGGTAGGGTTCTCTGAGGTCTCCAATGGTGGCCAGCGGCACTCCCCTGGGTCCCACTCCACCTCTGTTAAGGAACGGCCCTCCCAGATCCAGAGTCTCCAGTCCTGGTCAGGGGGTCTATATGCCACGTTTTCCCTTGCAGCCCTATGATGCGAAGGCGCTGCCAGGGAAGCTAGGGGTCGATCACGGCCTCTTTGCCCTGGAGATGGCTATCATCAGCGACGGAGAAGAAGTGAATCGAGGACTCTGAGAAAAGGCTTGCAACTACCAAAGGAATGCCACGGGGTGTGAACTGCCCTAGCCACCTCTCATCTCCCGGGAGGAGCTGTCTGGTGACCATGGGAATCCTCCAACCTGCAGGAATGGCAGCATCGATCTCCGCTCGCCGAGCCTGGATCCCACGTGTCGTACCTCTGCTGCTGCCAGCTTGCCTGGGCTCAGCTGGCTGTAGACGTCCCTCCAAACCCGGAGCGAGCGCGCGGGCCCACGCGCCCCAGAGCACCCAAGGGATATGGGATCTCTCTCCAAGCTGGCGACATGTATCATCTGTCACCTGGCTACTCCAGATCAGGGGTTGTCTGTCTATCTCCTCTCGGCAGCTAGGGGGAACCTGGGAGAGGCTGTGTCGCAACTTCCTCCAGACCGAGACGAGGCTACGGAGGAAGGGGGAACGGGGCTGAGTCAGTGGGGCAGAAGTGAATCCACTGGATAGACGGCTGCCAATCACCCCCTCTCTGGGGGGTACACGAGCTGAGACCATGCTGAAGCAAGAGTTTCCACGTCTGCCCTCCTGGGGTCAGACCGCGGATGACTAACTTGCCTAGTAATGCCTGACTCTGCAGTTTTGGATCTATGATGCCAAGGCCGCCCTCTGTCTGGGGGGTCTGGGGGAGAATGACCGTCTGCCAGGCGACCCGGGCTCTGGTGGTGCCGGAACCATCTGAGCCAGACCAAAGGAAGTTCCGCACCAGTCTCCTCAGCTGGGCTACACACGATCTCGAGAAACACCAGCAAGAGGCCACGTACCAAGCGGTGGCAAGAAGGACTTGGTTGACCACGAGGGCCTTGCCTGCCAAGGATAGTCGAGCCGTGCTCCAGAAGGCTAGCTTCCGTCGTATGGAGACTAGGACCGGTAAGAACTGCTGAGCCGGCGTGATATCGGTGTGATATCCAGGCCTACCTAGAATCCCAGGTAACGTGTCGTCTGTTCTCTAGGGATCCAGCAAAACCCCAGGAAAATACCCCACTGTGAGCTTGCTCCCGGATCCGTAAGAAAACCAACTGACTTATGCCAGTTGATTTTCGCCCCAGCGGCTAGGCAAAAAACCTCTAAGGACAGTCTCACTCGCTCCAGTGACTCGATATCATCCTGCACATACAGGGCTATGTCGTCTGCATACTCGGAGTCCAGAAGTTCTGCATCATCCCGAATAGGGAGGCGCATCCCTTGAAGACCAGTGGTATGGGCTCGTAGGAAGTGAGTCATGGCCTCCGCAAAAAATAGGAAGAGGTAGGGCGCAAGCGGGCAGCCCTGACGCACCGAGCGCTCGAGGGTGAATCTCTCCCCCATCCTGCCGCTGATGATAACCCGGCTGGAGGCCGACCTGTAGAGGCTAGCAATACCTCTGATCCACTCGTCCGGGAAACCGAACCAAGAGAGTGTACCTTCCAAGAAGGATCAGTCTACCCTGTTGTACGCCTTCTCAAAGTCAAGAAGGAGTATGGCAAGGTGCTGGCTACTGTGCTGGGCCCACTCCGTCGCCTCTGAGAATGTGAAAATGTTGTCCAAAATGCTGCGATCTTGGACAAAACCAGTCTGGGTGTCATGGATCAAGTCATGTAGCAGGGGGCGGATGCGGCTACTGATCATCTTGGCGAGGATTTTGTAGGCAGTCAGGAGGAGGGTGATAGGGCGCCACTGTTTGATCTCTTGACGGTCCCCCCCTTTGGGGATGAGGCAAATCAAGCCTGTCGCAAGGCTCTCTGGCATCTGTCCGCTGGAGAAGATATGCTGGAAGGCTGTGAGCAAGGGCTGGTGGACCTGCTCCCAGAAGGTGGTGAAGAAAGCTCTGGAGAGCCCATCCTCACTTGGGCATTTCTGCCCATTAATAGCGCTCACCACATCCTGCATCTCTGCCACGGTGAAAGGGGCGAGAAGGGAATCACTCATGCTAGGCTGCACGAGCGACGGTGTATACCTCCACACCTCCTCCCTGCAATGGCGGGCACGAGGGTCTGGGGGCTCCTGTTGGAATAAGGATCTGTAGAAATCTGTCGCCAAGTCCCGGACCTCGTCTGGATCTGTCTTGACACTACCATCCTGCGCTCTAAGAGATCGGAGCTGGTCCCCTGCTGACCTCTGGCCATGAGTCGTGAAGAACTCTCTGCACATCCTGTCACCTTTCCTAGCCCAGAAGGACTTGGAAGCATGAAACGAGAACTCTGAGCGTCGTTGGGTGATCTCCTCTAGCATGGCTCGGGCTCTAGCCTCCTGCCGTCTGAGCTCCTCAGAGCCTGGAGAAGACTGCTGCATCCGCTGTATCGAGGCGAGATCTCGTCTGAGACCCCTCTCCTTCGCCCACCACTGCTGCCTGACTTGAATCGCCTCCTGCTGACAGATGAGACTAGACTCGGCAAGAGGCTGAGCTACCTGTGCTGCCATATTCCCCATGGGGTCCCAATCCTGCTCCCATAGTTCCACTATCCTGCTGCGAACCGCTGCTCTGGAGTAGATGGAGTCTAGGATCCGGCATGAGCGTGGAGGTAAGGAGTGAGAGGCTGAGTCCAGGACTAGGATGACTGGGGCATGGTCAGAGAGGGTCGTCCCTGGAACCACTCCTGACTCTCCACCTCTGCCTAGCGCCCAATTGCTGACACAGAAACGGTCCAACCGCTCCAAAAGTCTGCCTCCCTCCCTCTTGTAACCCAAGAGAAGTCCAGACTCCCTGTCCATCTGCAAAAGGAAGGCTCCCTCCAGCTGTCCCGACCTCCCACAGCGAACAAGGAGGAGTCTCAATCTGCTTGCTCCGCCTAAGCTATACCGAGGAACTCTGGGCCCCGTCCCTGCTGATCCTCTAAGGTCTCAAGGTTATTGAAGTCCCCTCCTACAATCCAAGAATCCATTTCTGGCAATAAGTCTGTCAAAGAGCTCCAAAAAGCGGCTCTCCGTTTGAGGTCAGTCGGGGCATAGATATTGAGGATTTGGGACTCTGGTGAGATGCCTGGGTTGATGTAATGTAGTCTCCAATCATATCCCAAAATGCCTGGTCAGGGCATTTTGGGATATGATTGGAGACTACATTACATCAGCCCTGTAGGGCATTTGGGACTCTGGTGAGATGCTCGGGTTGCTCATAGAGGGTCTCATCCACCTTATCTCCCGAAAGGAGGTTGCAGAAATTTAGTGTCCCAGTGGAGGCATATCACACTTTTGGGGACATGTTACAAGATTCTGGCCAAGGCAATCAGTCTCCGATTGCAGCCCCTTCTCCCAGATCTTATTCATGACACTCAGACAGGATTTGTGCATGGTAGAAGCATTTTTTATAACATTTTCTCTTTTTGGGAAGCTTCAGAGTGGGCCATGCAGAGTGGCCAGAATCTAGCCATTCTACTCTTGGATTTTGAGAAAGCTTATGACAGAGTAGATTGGGGTTTTTTTGGAGGGCACCCTTCTACGTTTTGGCTTTACTGATGCTTGGATCAGAGGTGTTTCCTCTTTGTACAGATCAGCCCACAGCCAGGTACTTATTGGTGGGGTAAGGGGTGAGAGATTTCAGATTTCCAGATCAGTCTGTCAGGTATGCCCCCGTGCTCCTTTTCTTTTTTTGTTATTGGCTGAAGCTATGAGTATCAATGTTAGATCTTAAGTTGACATCTTTGGGCTGAGACTTCCCATCAGAAGGGAAGAGGAGCTACTTGACAGTGAGTTGGCAAATGACACAGCAGTTTACTTAGATGCCACACCACATACGCTTACTTCTTTCAAGACAGCATTGGATTTATTTTGCTTGGTGGCAGGGACGGAGATAAATTGGCATAAATGCAATGGCTTTTGGATCAGTGATGAGGACGCTCCAGTTTGGGGGCTTGACATAGGATTCACTTGGGTTTAGAGGGGTGTGCCAGTCAGGTATGTGGGTTGCTAGGTCGGCTTGGATATTTCTTCCACTCAACAGTTTGCTCCTGTGTTGGAGAGCATCAGGAGGAAGCTCCTTTTTTGGAGCTCAGCCAAGCTGAATCTTGCCTCTAGAGTTGTGGTGGTCAACTAGGTCCTCTTGGCCATGGCCTGGTTTGTTTGTTCATGCTGGTGCTGTTCTAGGGACTGCATCACTCAGCTTAGGAGACCGATCATAAATTTTCTTTGGAGTGGGCTTAATGGCACAGCAGATGCATTAGCCAGGGTGGCTTGGAAGACCCTCATCCTCCCTACACAGGAAGGGGGTCTCAATATTATTGATCAAGATTTACAGTGCAGAGCTTTACTTTGCAAGATGGTGGTGCGGGGACTTATGCCAGGGCAGGAGCCGTTGAAGGAATTTTTTATTAGCAGCATACAGACGTGCACACCTTCTTCAGGAGGAGACTGGATGAGCAGTATTAGGTGGATTTTCACTGCAACACACCTCAGATCACCTTCGTCCCCTCTCATGGTTGCCATACTGAAAGCATGGGCCAGTTTCAGGAGCACTCTTCGGGGGATTCTCCCTTCCTCTCGTGAAGAGATTGATAGGCAACTGATCATGTGGAATGACAGTATATTGGATGATCATGGTAGACCACTTGGTGCCTCACTCTACATGCAGTGGTCCAAGTGGGAGAGGGGACCTGCCTCATCATTGGTGTCATGGAAAGCTTTCCGCAGGCTTCGAGAGGAGACCAAATCTCAGTTGACAGGACATCTCAGAGGGAGTGCAGGGAGGATCTTGTAGATTGAGAAAGCCCTTCGAGCGGATTGGGTAGACACAGATGATATTCCACTCACTTGCTCCACTTGGGCAGGTGCTTTTTTGAGAGGCGGTGTTCCTCTTCAGGTTTTGGCCTTTCGAGATGCACAAGAGGATGCTTTGGTTTTTAGTATGCATGATGGTGGTAGATTGCTCAGGTTCACAGAGGACATCTTGCTTGAGTCTGCTTTTCAGCCTATCAGGGTTGTAGGTCTTTCGGTGCAGGGATCAGATTCAGAGTGGTTCCTCGACCCAGACCCCCGGCTTCTCTCCACCGGATCTTGGAGGCTTTGGCTCTATGGGGGAGTTCCCATTAGGTATTTGCAGTGGAACCCTGGAGAGTGGGAGTGGATTGACATAGGGCATCGAGAGAAGAGCATCCCCTTCTTTCATTACACGGTCAGTAATGCCAGGAGATTCTAGCTCAGTAGTAGAGGTTGGAGACCTTCTAGAGTTCCTCATTGGGAGACATTTGATATCACTGCGGATTTGCAAAGGTGCTTTTGGAAGAGACTCTGGAAATCCCACGGGAATAGAAAGATCACTCTTTTCTTTTGGCTTTCTATCCATGGTGGGATTGCAGTGAACCTTTGGAGATCCAGGTTCGGAGCCGACCCTACTTGCCCGCGTTGCCTCTCTGCTTTGGAGACTATTCAGCATTGCTTATGGGATTGCAGACAGGCGAGGATGATTTGGATGGGGGTAGCCAGGATTTTCAGTCACTTTGCCCACTCCGCATTCCTTATGACATGGGGCTCAGTGGCTTGGCTTTCTCTTACAAGGCCTCCAGTATTCTATGAGAGACTTGACTCCTCTCGGGCCATTTTGATTCGACATGATCAGGTTGAGTCCTGTTCTTTGGATGTGATGCCACACCTTCCTTTTGCAGTTGTACATGCCTCTGTGGATACCTCTTGGGAGATTCTAGCGAGCATAGCAGCCTGGCATATCTGGAGAGCCAGATGCACAGAGGCATTGGAGGGAACTCAGGTTCATCCCTTGCACACATTGGCTAGTATTTGGACAGACACCATACATACCTTGATGGCCGTATGGACTAGTATGCAGAGAGACTCGCGTGCAGCCTCAGCTAGGAGGGCTTCTTTCTTCACAGAATGGAAGGATTCTCCTTTCTTCTCTGAGACTCCTACAGGGTTGAGGTGGCACTTTCAGCCTCAGCCTTGGTTGTTTTCCACCTCATTTTGAGGGGGTTTATTTATCCTCATGATTTCATGATGTATTCCGCTTTGAGCTTGCTTTCGCGAGTTTTTTCTCTTACTTAATAGAAGTCTCTTTCTTGAAAAAAAAAAAGTTAGGGGTGCCAGAAAGGATGGAAAATGGGCAGTTTACCGTGAAGGCGTAGCACTAATCAGAGAGTTTAAATCAAAACCAAAAGACTCTCAGTCTTAAACTGATGTATGGCTGTTTACTCTTCCAGAATATCATGTAGGTACTCTAAATAATGGGGGTTGCTTTTTGCAGTCCTTGGGAGTTGCCATGTGCCCTCCCTAAAGCAGATGTACTAGAGGGTTTCTTGCTGTCCCAGAAACCTTTTGGTCTCCAGTGGACGTTAATAGACCTTCTTTTTCTTTCTTTCTTTCTCTCTCTCTCTCTCTCTCTCTCTCTCTCATAGCCATGTATGCAACACCCGTCTTGGGGTGTAACCTAAATGCAACGCTTCAAGAAATTGCAGGTGACTATGGGATCCAGGGTGATTCAGAGCAAGCCTTCAATCCCCCACCAGATCATATAGGCAGAGTTTGCCATGACATCGCTCGAGATGGATGGCATCTTCCAGATGGTTACCTATCTTCACAGGGTCTGGGTCTTACGTAGAGAGAGGCTACCGAGGGTGGCAATGGAATCATCTATACAAAGGGATGGCTATTTGACACGTTGGTGATGCCGACAGCCATGTACGCAACACCCTTCTGGGGGGGTGATGTTGAATGGCGATGCTTCGAGATGTTACAGGTTACTATGGTATTCGGCATGATTCAGTGCAAGCCTTCAGTCTCCCACTAGATCATACAGGTAGAGTTTGCCATGACACCGCTCGAGATCGATGCCATCTTCCAGATGATTACCTAACTTTAGAGGGTCTGAGCCTTACCTAGAGGGAGGCTACCGAGGGTGGCATTGGAGGCAGCTACACGACTAGCTGAGAGCGGGGCTCACATGATGTGGTATGTACGCATTTCCAAATGGTTTGACAGATAGGGCACTCAGATGGATCATCTCCACCCATTCCAGTATAGCTTGGATGCTCCTAATCTGTTGGTCCCACGGGATTATTTATAATGGTCTTGATAGATGGCCCTCTTTGGGTGGCTTTACTTGCTTCCCTCACGGAGGAGGCTCCAGCGTCGTTGATTACATCATGTGATCCCTTGCCTTCGCCTCTCGTATCATTGACTTTTCTGTCGCACCACTCCCTCTTGGGACTGACCACACCTACCTCTTCTTCCGTATCTCCATACCTTGTCTCGCAATATCCTTCACTCCTCTGATCATTCACAACACTTATCAGGACATACATTTCGATCGTAGTCTCTCGCCTAGGTACTTAGCACGCCTTTATCCGCTCCTCACATATATTGACTTCATACCCTTACTAGAGGACCGTGCTACTCTGATCACCCGCTCACTCCATGAGGCTGCACTTCACGCCTTCCCTAACCCTACTCGCTCTACTTGCCCACCGCCACCTGGGACCATACCTTACAACAATTGGTATGATGATAAGTGTAAGGATTTGCACTGTCAACTCGGATTCGAAACCAGACACAATCTTCCGACCAAACCTGAAACGATAGGCGAGTATCATCGGTTGGTTCATAGGAAGAAATATGAATTTATCCGCTGAAATGAGCTATGGACACAATACAAAAGAGAGAGAGATCCAGAGTCCGGACTCCCACCAATGGTGTGGTCCTCGGGTCTTACCACAAATATGTATTCTATGCCATGAAAGTTATGTCATGAAATTGGAATTACAAAGCTTTCCGATTCACATTGAAAAGCACTAAGGTTTGGTATGATTATGCACACTAATTAGCCAGCTCCTGACCTTTCACACATACCTCGTCCTACTTTCTGTACACTCTTCACTAAGGGGGGTGTTAAAGACGCTGTGATGAAGCTTCATAACGGCAGCTGAGCAAAAGTTCATTAGGGTCTATGCATTGAACTCATTGCATATGAGATTAACATCCTTGCCCCGATCCTAGCAAAGCTCTTTAATGAAGCTGTTTGCCTTGGCTTCCCACGCACTTGGACTCTTAATACTATCTCACCCATCCACAAGGTAGGGGATCCCATGAGCCCGGGAACTACATGACCATTATGATTAGGCATGTCCAAGATTTATGCATCAATGCTTGATCTTGAGGTTAGTCGATTTGCAGAGATGCGGGGGCTTGGAGCATATGGACAAGCTGGATTCCGACATGATCATGGGACCATGGATCACATTCTCACGCTTAGATGTGTCATTGAGGAGGCGAGGACATAGAGGCAGAGGGCTTATTGTTGCTTCTTGGATTTTTGCAAAGCCTTTGACACAATTCCGAGATCCTGCCTCATCAAGTGTTTGCAAGACTTGGATTATGATCAGGAGATTATCTGGGCTGTCATGGCACTTAATCTCAGGCATAGCTCGGACATGATGTGGATGGACAAGTGAGATTTTGAGTACGATTGGGGTCAAACAAGGTGTCCTCTATCACCCACCTTGTTTGGCCTCTACATCGATGAGCTTGAGACAGTCATGCAGATACTAGGGGGGGCTGGATGCTCTCTTGCTGGCACTCTAATTTAGATATTGTTGTATGCAGATCATGTGGTACTCCTATCGTCCTCAGCAAAGGGGCATCAAAGACACTTAGATGCACTACAGTCTTTCTATGAGTCGCATGATCTGAAGGTCAACCTTGGTAAAACCAAGGTCATGATCTTCAATACATCTCAGGTTGTGATGCATCGGGATTAGTTTACTTTTGATGGGTCACTGTTCGAGATTGTTTCATCATACACATACTTGGGGGTTTTCTTTTCTGGACCTATTTTTACTATGAGACTGGTGATGCAAGCTCATCTGAGTAGAAGATATGCCTCGTTGGCCAAGTTGGAGAGGCAGTGCTTCCGCTCACTTTTCCAGGACCCACGGACCAAATGCCTACTCTTTGATTCTCTGGTTCGACCAGCGGGCATGTATGGCAGCCCTTGTTGGAGACCGGACCTATCATATATTGAGTGGCTTGTGTAGAGCGACTACAGGTTCTTATGCTATCACATATGATTTGCAGTAAGCCGTTAGTCCCTCATTTAGATCATCCAGGCTAAGTTTGGATCTTCACCGTTACAGCTCGATGGAGCATTTCAGGTCATCAGCTACTTATATTGAGTCAGGGCATACGGAGATCACACCTTTGGACATAGGAGATTACCGTGGTTAGCATTATGCTCTTCCATGGCGCTATCTGTCACCACAATGTAAATATCCTAAGTCAAAGTACAGTTGACCATTTATTTGATCATAATTAAAGAGTTTTATATGTGTTAATTATGGTCAAATAATTCTTTTAATGGTCAAAGGATTGACTACGGCCAAAGATATTTGACTCTAGTCAAGTGAACCTGACTTCGGTCGGGGAGACTTGGTTTATTACCAAGAGGGTTAACCAGAGAACTACAGAGCTGACTACGGTCAGAGAGTGTTGACTTCGGTCAACAAGACTTGGCATACGCCAAGAGGGTTAACTCCGGTTAACCAAGATGTGCCGACTTCGGTTGGAGAGACTTGGCTATAATTAAGGCGCCTCAACCCTTGGTCAAAGCTCCTTAATTATAATCAAGAGTGTTGACTCCGGTCAACCAAAGAATAAATATATATATTTTTATATTTGTTTAGGTGTGCACATGTATTCAGTGGGGACGCCCACCGTGACTAGAATTAGTCCATAGTGTGTTATTTGCATGCAAACCGCCAACAATTAATGGGTGCCATGGTGGTGCGCTTTAATTAATTGTTGCAGGTACTATGAAGAGTTATTTTTCCTAAGCGCTACGGGAGCCTAACAAGCATCTAGGAGGCGGTTCGTGTGACCAAGTGCTTTGAAGACTCCAGAATGGCCCTTAGTGGCATGTAAAAGGACTTAGTCTAGATTTTTGACAATTGGCATGTTGCCAATTTTGAAATGAGCTTGAAGCTCTTGTAAGGATTCACGTTTTGAATATGTGTGTATCAGACATCTCTACGCTGAACTTTTGTAACAGATTCTCTTCAAGTAATAAAATACCTTCGGGGGGGTCCAGCCCGACATGTTGTCCTGGGCCCTAGTGTCTCTGTTGAGAGAGAGAGAGAGAGAGGGAGAGCAAAAGGGGAAGTGTGCTTGCTGTTTTTTACGAACGAGGTTCGTAGTGAATCAAAGTGAAATTGCTGTCTTTCAGAAGAGCGAGATGGATTTGCATTGGTATCAGAGCACAGCTATACTGTCTTCTTAGACAGTGACGATCCAAGGAGTTGATGTGTGACTCTGCTGAAAATTAACGGAAAAGAAAGAGGCGTTGCTGTAGTTTTATGACGGTACAGCTGGACTTTTCGCTGTTTGAAGAGGACGAGTCTACGGGGGTCTTGTTGCTGGTCTTTTCCACAGAGAAACAGAGCACTGCTGTTAATTGTGAGGAAAAGAATCGATGCCTCCATGCAAACGTGACACGGAGAGCCAACGACGGTAGGCACACATTATATCCACGTAATTCCAGACAAGGCCAAGAGAACCATCTGCGTATGCAAAGATTGTTGGTGACGAAGAACTACGCTGGTCGATAGAAGCTTTGCTCCTTTAGACGGACCTGACGCACCTCCACCAGAGAACAGCGCTGCACACAGACGGCTCCAGCGAGGGGCGACGCGCGATGGTTTTTGAGGTGCGATGCAGCCAAGTGAAGGTGTGAAACCTTAGGCTTACGTGGCTCTTGGTGACGTGGCCAGGGTGCCAGCAGGTCCAGCTGACGTGGCACAGGAGGACACGTGGCAGATAGGTAGCTGCTGACGTGGCATCCACACGTGCAATAGATGACGTGGCACTGACACGTGGCAGACAGTGCACTAGATGACGTGGCACTGACACATGGCAGCCAGCCTGACAGGCCAGTGGTTAAGTTAACCCTGGTACAGTAAATCTTGGTTGGTTGACCTGTGGTTAATGAAACCCTGGTTAAGTTAACTACAGCTAGTCAACTATGGTTAGTTGAACCAGTACCCAGTTAGTTCAACATTGGTCCAGTTAATCTGGCCTAACCAGACCAGTTTGGTTGGTGTAACCAGTCCAGTTAGTCTAGTTGCAGACTAACCAGACCAGAACCAGTTAGTCTGGTTAGAGTAACTAGCCAGTTACTCCATCTGGTTACTGTTCTTTCAAAAAAAAAAAAAAAAGAACAGTTGCAGAGACTGTTTCTGCTAGCAGATTTCACCTGCCTGTCAGACTTTTACTGTCAGAAAAGCAGCAGAAGATCAGAGAAAACAGAGAAAACAGAGAAAGCAGACTTTTAGAAAAGCAGAGAAATCAGAGATTTGCAGAAAAAGAAAATGCATGCCTTTGTACACTGGGAAGATGAATCAGATGCTTCTGAGTGCTTTTTGCAGTAGCCAGAAAAAGGGCAATACAATTGTTGATGCTTTAGCAATTTTGTGGGTTTATGTTTTGAACTGATAGATGGAAAATCTCAGAAAAGATCCAAGGGCTCAGCATTTGTTTCAAGCAGAAGCTATGCCTAATATAGCATATGACGTGCCAATGCCAGAGGCACACTCTCGTGTACAGCCTGAGAAAGAGAGATCTCATAGGGGGACGGTCTCATAGCAGGAAGAGATCGAGGCATCATCACCGATCTCCTAGTCCATCACCGTCTACCTCAAGTTCGACTTCTGTATCTTCTTCTTCTTTATCAAATAAACCGTGTAGAAAAAGAAGGAAGCATAAGAAGTCTAGGAAGAGAAAGTCTTCCAGAGAGACCAAGGAATTCAAAGAGGGAGGTAAATCTGTCAAGTTTATGACCTACAATGGATAATATGGTCATACAGACAAAGCATTGCAGTTCATCAGGCAGTTTGATGCTGCATTCGGCACAGAAAAGTTTTCAGAATCCTCCAAGTTAAGAATGGTCAGTTTGCACTTTACAGCAACAGCTAGTGCATGGTGGAGTGCACAGACCACAGATGGGTCAGCCCCAAGGAAGTGGAAGGACTTCAAGAAAGTCTTCTACCAGCAGTTTATGCCTAAACAGTTTAGAAACCATGTTCTTCAAGATTGGGACAGTTTGCATATGGATGCAGGAGGTACAGTGGATGTGTACAACCAAAAGTTTTGGGATGCTTATTTGCAGGTTGCACCTTTCAAAAAGATCTCCAAAGGGACCCAAATGAGAAAGTACAGAGCAGGTCTCACTCCAAGAATTCAGGCAGTAGTGAATGCTTTGGGACTAATTATGCATTCAGCTTTAGTAGCTAGTCTTGTGCCGTTACAAGATCCATCTACAGTGCTATCCTTGCATGCAGGACGTGCTGATAAAAAGAAAACTGATTTTTCAAAATCAGAAAAGAAAGAGTACCCCAAGGTTGAAAAGAAAGGGTTTCAGCCTCAGAAGCCGAGGGGTACTCAGTTTTCAAAGGTTTATAAAGGCAAATCTCTATTCACCCCTGAATAGATAGCTGAATTCCATAGAGATGGGAAATGCTTCAAGTGCGGCAAAGAGGGGCATGTGGCTGCCCAGTGCCAAAGCCTTCAACTTCGAAGGGAAATGAGGCAGAGAAGCCACGAGGACCGCAAAAGCCAATGGTGGGGGGGATTCTTGACATACTGGGTCATGTTTCAAACCCAGAAGAACGAGAATTGCTGCTATCATGGGGCAAAGTCAGAGACTAGCAAGCGCTAATTTTATTTGATCCAGGGGCTACTGATAATTTCATATCAGAGGATCTAGCCCTGAGGCTGGGAATAAAGACGGAGGAGTTGGGCAGGGCTTTGGATGCCGATCAGATGTTCTGTGGGAATCCTGTGCCAGTCACTCCCTTGATAGGGAAGCTCCGTCTTCATGTTCAGAGTTATGTGGATCAGGAAGACTTCTTCATTTCTCCACTGAAACATCATGATGTAGTCTTGGGAATGCCTTGGTTTCATTGCAAGGCAGTGAAGTTGACTCTTCCTGAAAGAGTGCTGGAGTTTGTGCATAGGGGGAAAAATCAGCGTTTAATTGCCAGGAATAAAGGGGAGACTATTCCCATTGTATCTGATGTTACATGTGGTAAAGCAATAAAGTCTGCAATTTCTGCGTACATGGTTTTTGTAAAAGAAAAAGAGAATGATTTGCATGCTGAAATGAATGATGCAGACAAAGATAAGTTTCAGTTTCTTGTAAACTTTAAAGACTGTTTTTCCGATACTTTGCCAAGGGAGTTACCCCCAGAGAGACCAGAAGATCATCAGATAGAGTTAATGCCTGGTTGTGAGCCACCAAACAGACCACCTTATAGAGTCAGTGCGACTCAAAGAGAGGAGATTATGGCTCACAGGACTTGCTGTCCAAAGGGTTGATTCAGCCCAACTCATCTCCTTTTTGTTCCGCTGTACTGCTAGTACAGAAGAAAGATGGTTCATTCCGTATGTGCGTCGATTATCGCGCACTGAACAAAATGACCATCAAGAATAGATTTCCTGTTCCGTGCATTGATGATGTGCTGAATCAGTTAAATGGAGCTTCAGTTTTCAGCAGGATAGACTTAAAGAGTGGCTATCACCAAGTGAGGATACAGCCTCAGGATGTGCACAAGACAGCATTCCGCACTACATTCGGGTTGTATGAATACTTAGTGATGCCTTTTGGGTTGACAAATGCTCCAGCCACATTCAATAGAATGATGGATCGCATCTTCCGAAAGTACAGGCATTTCACGGGTACTTTCTTTGATGATATCTTAGTCTTTTCTAAGACATAAGAAGAGCACAGGGAACATCTTGCTATAGTGTTTCAAGAGCTGAGAAATCATCAGCTCTACGCAAACAGCAAGAAAAGTGAATTCTTCTTGGAAGAAATCCATTATCTGGGGCATATAATATTCAAGAATGGGATACAAATGGATCCAGCAAAGATCCGTGCCATTCAGGAATGGCCAGAGCTGAAAACTGTGCATGAAGTTCGAAGTTTCCTAGGCCTGTGTTCTTACTACAGAAGGTTTATCAGGCATTTTGCTGATATCGCAGCTCCATTACATGACCTTACTAAGAAAAATGCAGCCTTCACATGGGGAATATCACAGAAGAAAGCATTCAATACACTCAAGGAGAAGTTGACTACAGAGCCTATTCTTGTAGTCCTGGATCTTTATCAATCTTTTGATGTTGATTGCGATGCTTGTGGAGAGTGTGTTGGGGCTGCATTGTATCAGAATGGTCATGTAGTAGCCTATGAAAGCAGGAGACTTCGGGATGCAGAGAGATATCTAGGAATCTATGAGAAAGAGTTATTGGCTGTAATTCATGCCATCCATGCATGGAAGCACTATCTTTTGGGTGCAGATTTTACTGTTAAGACAGATCACCAAAGTCTGAGGTACTTTTTGACTCAGACCAAGCTTTCCGAGAAGCATATGAAATGGGCAAACATGCTGTCAATGTATCATTTTCAGATTGTCCATACCCCAGGAATTCGGAACAGAGTGGCAGATGCCTTGTCCCGAAGACCCCAGGTCAATAATGTGACTATTGCTTATCATCAGGACCTGGAAGGCATGAGGGAGCAATATGCTCGTGATGCAGATTTTGGTAAAATTTTACAGCAAATGCAAGAGGGGCAATCCACCAGTCACTATTTCTTGAAAGATGGGTATCTAATGAAAAATGATTGCCTATGCATCACCTAGGAGATGAGGAAAAAGATTTTGGAGGAATGCCATGCACCTCCCTATGCTGGACATAGAGGAATTACAGCAACAACTCCAGCATTAGAGAGGTATTTCTTTTGGCCAGGGATGCGGAAAGATATACATCAGTTTGTTACTAAATGCCTTACGTGTCAGAAAGTGAAGGTATGATAGACGGAAGGCACCTAGCCTACTTATGCCTCTTCCCGTGCCTCAGGCACCATGGGAAAGTATTACAATGGACTTTATTTTTGATTTGCCAAGATCAAAGTCAGGGAATGATGGGATTTGGACTATCATTGATAGATTCAGCAAGCAAGCTCATTTCATTCTGGTTCGCAAAACCATAAAGGCAGATCATATGACTAAGCTTTTCATGGCACAGATCTTTAAGCATCACGGTATGCCTAAGTCCATTGTTAGTGATCGAGATCCCAGAATGACCAGTCTATTCTGGAGAGCTTTATTTGATAACATGGGGACGAATCTGAATTTTTCTTCTTCTTTCCATCCCCAGACAGATGGTCAAAGTGAAGTAGCAAATTCTACAGTTTTGGATATGCTGAAATGCTACGTGGGTGACCAAAGTTCAGACTGGGAAAAGTACCTACTGTTGGTAGAGTTTTCTTACAATAATACTGTACATAGCTCTACAGGGAAAGCCCCTTTTGAGGTCATGTATGGGAAGGTGATTTTGCCACCTATATTGAGGACCAAAGGTGAAATATTTGCAGCTGATCAATTTGTGAGAGACCTCCAGACAGCTTACAGCCAAGTCCGGACAGCAATCGAAAGGTCTCAAGAGAAACATAAAAGAGCTACAGATAAGCATAGGAGACAGTTAGATCTCAAGGAAGGGGACTGGGTACTTTTGAAGTTTGAAAAAGCTAGGCTCCGCAAGTTTAAAGGCAAACAGAAAGTGTATGCAAAGTTATCTCCCAGATACTATGGCCCTTTCAGGGTTATAGAAAGAATAAATGAGGTTGCATACAGATTAGTATTGCCAGAGCATTGGAGGATTCACAATGCATTCCATGTGAGTCTTCTAAAGAAATTCCAGGGACCAGAGCCTACAGAACCAGTATCAGAGGATCCACCAGAAGTGGATGAGCTGGAGGAGGTCCTTCAGCCAGAGCAAATTGTGTACCATACTGTACGTAAAGGCTCTCAGGATAAGGAGTTTTATAGGTATCTTGTAAAATTCAAGAACTATACGGCATTAGATGCCAAGTGGATGGACGAAGACATGTTATCTGATCATCCACAGCTTTTGGATGTTTACAAGGAAGCTTTTCAGTTGAGGTCAACTAAATAGAAGCCGAGGGGATGTCACCACAATGTAAATATCCTAAGTCAAAGTACAGTTGACCATTTATTCGATCATAATTAAAGAGTTTTATATGTGTTAATTATGGTCAAAGAATTCTTTTAATGGTCAAAGGATTGGCTACGGCCAAAGATATTTGACTCTAGTCAAGTAAACCTGACTTCGGTCGGGGAGACTTGGTTTATTACCAAGAGGGTTAACTGCGGTTAACCAGAGAACTACAGAGCTGACTACGGTCAGAGAGTGTTGACTTCGGTCAACAAGACTTGGCATACGCCAAGAGGGTTAACTCCGGTTAACCAAGATGTGCCGACTTCGGTTAGAGAGACTTGGCTATAATTAAGGCGCCTCGACCCTTGGTCAAAGCTCCTTAATTATAATCAAGAGTGTTGACTTCGGTCAACCAGAGAATAAATATATATATTTTTATATTTGTTTAGGTGTGCACATGTATTCAGTGGGGACGCCCACCGTGACTAGAATTAGTCCACAGTGTGTTATTTGCATGCAAAGCGCTAACAATTAATGGGTGCCATGGTGGTGCGCTTTAATTAATTGTTGCAGGTACTAGGAAGAGTTATTTCTCCTAAGCGCTATGGGAGCCTAACAAGCATCTAGGAGGCGGTTCGTGTGACCAAGTGCTTTGAAGACTCCAGAATGGCCCTTAGTGGCATGTAAAAGGACTTAGTCTAGATTTTTGACAATTGGCATGTTGCCAATTTTGAAATGAGCTTGAAGCTCTTGTAAGGATTCACGTTTTGAATATGTGTGTATCAGACATCTCTACGCTGAACTTTTGTAACAGATTCTCTTCAAGTAATAAAATACCTTGGGGGGGGTCCAGCCCGACATGTTGTCCTAGGCCCTAGTGTCTCTGTTGAGAGAGAGAGAGAGAGAGGGAGAGCAAAAGGGGAAGTGTGCTTGCTGTTTTTTACGAAGGAGGTTCGTAGTGAATCAAAGAGAAATTGCTGTCTTTCAGAAGAGCGAGATGGATTTGCACTATCAACTGGCGGCAGGTGACCAGTGATGTTGGTTTGCACACACATTGAGATGGTTTGAGCGATTGGGGCTACACATGGATAGACTTTCTACCTTCCAGTACAACATTGATGCGCCGTTTTTCCCACTCTGGTATCATGAGGTCAACCAGGTCATACGTGAGGATCTTTTGCAGCTACACACATTCCGGACTGAATGAGCTCCCAATGAGCTCCCAATGAAGCTCAGCTTCTACAGAGATCATTGCCTACATATCTCAGATGAGGGGTTTGAGCGACTGGGGCTACACATGGATAGACTTTCTACCTTCCAGTCCAACATTGATGCGCCGTTTTTCCCACTCCGGTATCATGAGGTCAACCAGGTCATACGTGAGGATCTTTTGCAGCTACACACATTCCGGACTGAATGAGCTCCCAATGAAGCTCAGCTTCTACAGAGATCATTGCCTACATATCTCAAATGAGGGGTTTATTGACCCACTAGGATATACACGGATTCATTTACCCCATTCATTGAGGATCTCTATTGGGCAGTTTCGGGTCTCTTCGCATAGACTCCGTATTGAGAGTGGTTGGGAAGAGGGTCTACCCACGGAGAGACGCTTATGCACTTTTTGTGGCCTACAGGAGGTAACATTTCATCTTCAGATGCCCAGTATACTATGGGATTAGAGGGCATTCTATTGTCTATTTAAAGATAGCTCCGGGTTGTTATTCCGATTCCTCTCTTTTCCAGATTAGAGATTCCTCGTCGCATTTATTCATGAGGCAGTTAGACATCATGAGCGCCTACTCCGATCTCAGAGACAGGAGTGTACCCTGGTAGACTCTTCCTAGAGCATGATCACGGAGTTCTTCCAGCCAAACAACATAGAACCCCCCCCTCCCCCTCCCTATAGGCCCTAGGCATGATCGGGACCCAGAGCTAGTGACACCGCAGCCGATACAGAGGATTGATGCACAGACTGCTTGGGGACGTTCCCTCCATGTTCAGAGTGGGAGAGTGACCAACATGCGTTGTTAGATGTAGAGCTGTGACCAGGAGGAGACAGCGCAGGAATGCATCCAAAAGTGGCCGGCAGCACTCTATTTCTGGTTTCATGCTATTGCTCCCTCACCCTTGATGAGGAGGGGACCACATTGACCTTGATGTTAATGTTGATGATAGTGATTTAGATGACTATTCTTTTGATATGACTATGTAGCATGTAGTTTTTTGCTTTTGTATGGGTGTTGATGTTCGGTTAGTAGCTCCACCCTTTCAGCTGGCTTGTATCAGGTTTCTCACAGTCTCGTAGACTCATCGGTCTTCCGTATACTTTAATAAACTCTCTTTCTTTCTTTCTCTTTGTGTGGTGTGTAGTGGATGTCAGCAAATCTTAAAGCTCATCCCAAAAGGATCAGCCACACAGCACATCAATGCATTTCGGCAAACCATCAGTTCAGCCCTGTGCATCGTTAGCAACTGTAGTGTCTACCTTGTGCATCGGTTTGACAGCAACGACATTCTGCTACTCCACTAGATAGGGGGGAAAAAAGGAATGCTTTCAATGATACCTCATCACAAAGTCCTTCATTTAGAAGCTGTAAGGGGGGACTCACCAACATTGTGTGGGTGATCAGTGCATATCGTGAGCGATTAGAAATGCTCATTATTTGAATCCAAATCAATCTAGGTGAAATCATGTATAACGGATCTATGCAAGGAACCAATCATAAGGTAGACTCAGCTTTGGAACAAGGATTTCACAGGTTTATGTGGAGTACATTGAGCTTGGAATCCATAATTTCGGTCTTGTTGGAAGCAGGTTGCTAAATTTGGCTTGCTTTAAGGGTCTCTTGATTTAGATGAGTTAGCTCATCAAGGTTCAAATGGGGTAGGGTGAGAAGAGTACTATTTGTAGCTTCTTATTAAGGGGGTACAATCTGACCAACCTCAATCAAATGGAGTCCACCCCTACACAGTAACCATGTATAATCAAAAAGTCAATTGAAAATGAATTAAATAAATCAGGTGGATACTTTTTTAATTCTATGAAGGGCTGTGATATTTAGATCTCATAAGCAATATTTTTCAAATCAGAGTGCCTCTTCATTGTGTCTTCTTGACTCCTTTTTCTAATTTAAGAATGCTTTTATTTGGCAATTTGACTTTTGACACTTCATGTGATGTATTCCTATATTAGAGTTATGTTTCAGCTCTACCTTATTAATTGGAATACGAGATCTTCTCACCTGCTATTTCTTTCATCACTGCAGTTTGGACATGGCCAATCCAATCCTACCTTTCTCCTTGAGGTGGAACTTTATGGTGCATTGAATCAATATGTACTTCGTAAAAAGCCCTCTGGAAAGCTTTTGCAGTCTGCTCATGCCATAGAGAGAGAGTATCAGGTAATTCTTTTAAGAAATTATCATCAGTGCCAATGGAAATATATGTTATTGTGAGTTTTGCTTTGCATACTCTCGTCGTTGGTTCGATATATATTATTGTGAATTTTTCTTTGCATACTCTCATCGTTGACATCCTCTCTCTCTCTCTCTCTCTCTCTCTCTCTCTCTCCATCATACACTTGGCATTAAAGTTCCCTTCAATCATCATCATCATCACCAACAGTGTCAACATCATATTATGATCATCACGTGCATTCTTGTCAGCTCCATACAGGAAGTCCCCTATTTTCAAAATCAAATAAATTATAGTCTTATGAAATCATATGTTTTATCTGCAGGTGCTTGCTGCATTAGGTGCCAATACAGACGTTCCTGTGCCCAAAGTTTACTGTATGTGTAATGATCCTAGCATCATTGGTACACCGTTTTATGTGATGGAATATGTCAAAGGTCGCATTTTCACTGACCCTGGTTTAAGGGTATGTTCCATTTCCTTGCATATTGAAAAAAACCTTTGTTGCTTACTATTGAAGTAAACAGGATCAACCTCAGATAATATGCTTGAAAATAGGTTCATCTTGCTTGAAATTGAGGTATAGTTGTGTACGTAAGATTTAAGGAAAGTCGCAATGCAGTTCATGAACGCATCCACATTCTTTTGTGGGCAGTGTCTATCAATTGATATGTTTTATGTTGTGTCAAAAGTTTATCTGATAAAGTGACTTTGTTACAGGAGATTTTAATGAACGTTGTATGTCCATTGTCCTGCTATAAAATGTTGCTCATGAGTGCATGATCCAAAGGTGTTGAAGCATTCAATGTTTTATGTGAACGTTGTATGTCCTTTGTCCTGCTATAAAATGTTGCTCATGAGTGCATGATCTAAAGGTGTTGAAGCATTCAATGTTTTATGTGGCACTGCTCATGACTGCATGGTCTACTGAGTTGCTAGGGTGCAAGTTTCCAAGGGGGGCTTCAAAGTGTAGATAAATCTCCAATGGTAACTCAACCATGTTAAAGTCACCCCTTCTCATCCGTCTAACTAATTTGCAAGATGATAGATCTTGTTTTTGCACATGGAGACACAGAAATTGTGGTGCTTGTACTCGTATCACTCTCAAAATAATATGTAGCGTGGCGCAAGTCCCCTATGTGCAAATGGATGCATATGATTGGATTCTTTTTGCTGGAAGATCCTTCCTATCAAGTGAAAGAATAAAACAAACAAGCCTAGAACAAATTCATCAAAAGTGCCCGAAAACTTAGAAGGAAGCTTTCTACCTTAGTTGATCCATCAGTGCTGTAGCAACAGGGTGGAAAATTTCCATGGTGGGAGAAAAAGAAGCTACATTAAACCACTTGCACGGTCCCAGAAAAGAGGATCTTGTCTTTTTGTCCTAAAAAAGCTTACTTGATCATCCAGAACTGCTTGGGAGTCACCCTAATATTTCTCTCATGTACCACAAAGTGGTATGAATCGTTTCCTTTTCATGAGTAAATGCTCGGGAGCGATGTACGTCCCAGACGTGCGGATCTGTAATCAATTTAGACCAAGCCTTCTATGCTTTGCAGTTGCATGACAAGTCAATGTAGACAAGGTGAGTCTCTTAGATTTACGGCACATCTATCGATGCTTCAAGGTGGGTCCCTTGGAAGTTGGTTGCCCTTAGCTTTTTGTTGTTTTGACAATAGACCCTTGATTCATAACCAATCACCTATATTAAGATTCCCTATGGGCATGTGTTGTCATGCGATTGCCACTGCAATTCTTTCAAGGACTCCTTAAAGATGTCTTGAGGCTTCCAATGAACTTACCTTGTCCCAATGCTTACCTATGGATTTGCACACGTGTATCCTCAGAGCTATGCACATTGTATAGGTCAGAGCTACGCACGTTGTATAGGTATCTCCTACACACGGATCCAACTAAGATCGTCGATCTTCATAAATCCAAATTCTTTGTAATTCTGAATAATGCTTCTTGAGTCTTGGTCTGCCCTCTATCTGCTACCTTGAGTGCCTACCATGTGCCTTCCTGTGGAAGATATTAAAAAAGCCTTTCCATTTGGGCAATGCGATTGCATAGAATTTGGGGTTCGACCTTTTCTGCTCACCTTAATTTTAACTCTAAGTTTTGAGATTCAGGCTGAATTTGTTAGCATTTTTACAGCACTGCGACAAGTGCCTCTGTTTGCCCAGATTTACTCAGCTCTGGTTGAGCCTCTAGATTCAAGCCTTTAGCTGTAATTTCTTTTGTTTTTACTGATTATTAATACAAATATCAAATTATTTTTTTATGCGCACAAAAAAAAAAGAGATTAAAAAAGCCTCCCCGTTGGGATCAATAGATGGCCTCACTTTAGTTAGGATTGCATGGTTGACACTTAAGTGATGATACCCTGAAGGACGGCCATTTTTTTACTGCTATTGGTGGCTTAGGAATTACAGACCTGGAGTTGTAGAGTATATTCTGATTTATAAGTTGATAGCTCGATATTTCAGTTAAGGTATCAGCTTGAGCACATATGGATTGGAGTTATGTCAGGGGTTTTGATTTTGCTAGATTTTTTAAAATATTTCTCGCAAGAGCTAATCTCCTCTTTTCATAAAGAAGTCCCTGTTGCATATAGATGCATGCTCGCATTTGTTTGTGAGACTCAAATACACATGGTCATTGACGATTTAAGGATTTAGCTGGGGACCTTAGAGAAGACAAACAAGCTTATTGATGATTTAAGGATTCAATTGGAGACCTTTGAGAAGACGCTTAGATTGGAGAAGGCCGCCACTACTCCTGCACAAATTTTGGCCTTCAAAGATCAGTGAATTGAATATTCTTGAGGGATTTGTTTTAGAGGTATAATATATTCCTTGATCTCCCACTTCAGTCTGTATGGTGGTATGCAAGCACGGGCCTTGTGGGTGGTAGATTCAACCTCCCTGCTACTGAGGGTGAGACACATGATTTGTTGCATGAAAGATTACAGTCATCTCGACTTTGAAAATGAAAAATTGAAACTAAAGACTTTGTTACATTCATGAAAGGCAAACAATAGAGACAAAGAAAAAAAGGTGCAGACAGAGCAAAGCAGCTTCTTGAGATTGTCCGCATCTTTGGAGGCAACAACACTTAATGCTTTTGGTGGTGATTATTGCAAAAGGCCAAAATACTCTAGCCACATTTTCTGATTCATGCATATGGCAGAGATGAAAGCGGGGAGAAGAATCAACATCTCTGGTCAAACCTGAGGTAGTGAGTTGTACTCCAAAGCTTTCAACTTTGTAGAGAGCAGTTATCCAACAGAAGACTATTTCACCATATATGCTCAGCACAATGACAAGTCGAGAGTATTCTGAGGGGTAGATGTTTACTAATTCATTTGAGCATACTTCATCCTAATATTGAGGTATTAATCTTGGCATCATTTATTTCTAAAAGGTTATGCTCATAACCAACTAAAGCAGTGGGTTTTTCCTCTTGAGTTTGTCTAGACTATCACAGTGAAAGCTCTGCTTTTTATCTTCCTCTTATGGTTCCTTTGCCATCTGACCCTTTTGAAAATTCATTGGTGAATTCCTTAATGGAGATAAACTTTTAAATTACAGAAAGCAATTTATTGGTTTTTTTAAAAACAAATTCTGAATTGAAGTTGTATCAAATTTTCAAGCTCAAAGCTCAGCTGGTATTTCTCTTTATTGCAATTTGGCAGTAATTAGAGTTTTGAATAAGAAGGGAAAGAACTCTCTCTCTGTAATCACACTATCACTCCTTCAAGGGATCTGAAATGCAACTGTTTAATAATCCGAAATATTGACCAGCGACTCAAATCAGAACTGCTGTAAGACAGTTTGGGGGTTGACGTACAGGTGACTCCAAGATGATGTTCTATGTCCCATATTATCCTGGGTAGTGGCCTGGCGTTTGACTCAAATATTTTTTACTACCCTTTAGGCTAATATCTTAATGAAATACTTATGTCTGCAAATAATTTCAACAGATAAATATTGTTTTAGTTTTCTAAGAATTTGTAACAAGAATAAGTAGCTGCACATATAGTATTATTTGCATAAATGTCTTGAGGAGGCCACTTGAAACTTCATGATGTATTTATTGAGATTCCATTCTGCTTTTAAATGCTAGGATATGAGGGAAATGTGGCCGTGTTGTTACTTCTTCCTAGTGTTGAGTGAGCTCAGTGCTTTTCTTTAATGGCAGACTGTAATTGGACAGCTCCACTATTTGATGAAATGCTGACGTAATCGTCATGGGGTTTCCATGTGTATTGCAGGATTTGGAGCCTAAAGAGCGGTCAGCTATCTATTTTGCTATTGCAAAAACACTTGCTTCCATTCACAGAAGTAATGTTGATGCCATTGGGTTGGGCAAGTATGGGCGGAGAGAAAATTACTGCAGGCGGCAGGTTTAAATTATTAAACTCAACACTTACTTATTATTGTACCGCCACTAGTCACTATTATTACTTGTAGTTCTTGAGGAAACATGCTTTGGAATGATTACCTTTTTCCTTTTTGGCTTCATTAGGTGGAGCGGTGGGCTACACAATATCTAGCATCGACAGGAGAAGGAAAACCTGAACGTGATCCTGAGATGTCGCGTCTCATCGCTTGGCTGAGAGATCATATTCCTGCAGAAGATTCTAAGAAAGGGTCGAGGACTGGGCTGGTTCATGGAGACTTCCGGATAGATAATCTTGTCTTCCATCCATCTGAGGTTGAGATTTGTTTCCTTTTTTTTGAGGGGGTCAGGGGTGTTGAAGCATGTCTGTTCCAGATCCTTATGATGAACCTTCTTAGAGGTAAAAGATGTGATGAGATTTACAGCTGGATTTCAAGTCTTTATTGGCATGAGTTTTAAGGACGTTTGTGTGCTCTTTTCTTCCTTCTGGTCCATTAATAGGGATGGCATAAATTTTTCTTGCTGTCGTATTTCAGTGATTGGGCACTAATAGTGCCACCTTGAAGGTGATTGTATGTAACACTGCTATGAATGAAAGACTGTTGGATTTGATAAGCCTAAATAAGGAAATAGAGATTTGCCAAGAACAGTCCAGTTCATGGTGTTCAACACCTGCTATTTAATGAAATACTCTCTACCAAAAAGCAAGACCTCCTCGGTGAGCTCCTGGCTGCTTTGTGAGCTCCCCCCTCCGCCGGCGGTGCCTCGCACCTCCTCCCGACGTCTTGCCTCTCCCGCCAGCGCTTCTCCACCCGCCATTCCGCCGCCCTCTTTCTCCTCCGCTTCCCCCGCCTCTCCCGCCCACTTCTCCGCCCCTCTTCCTCCCCCTGCAGGCACTCCATCTTCCTTCCACTCCTTCACTCTCTCCTTCTCCTCTACCCTTCCCTTCCGTCCTCTCCACCTCTCTCCTCCGCCTCGCCTCGCCTCCGCCTCCCCCTCGGATGCCCTTCTTCCTCTCCCCCCCTTTTTTCTCATGTGCCTTCCTGCAGAGTGGGAGTATTTGTGCTTGTTAAGGTGAAAGGAAATCTTGGTGGTGACCCTTGGTTTGGCCAAAGGGACTCTATGGTAGGCGGTGAAGCAGCAGCGGTATGGCAAGGAGAAGGCAGGGCGGAGCAGGGGCGGCGGAGCCGCGAGGAGAGGCAATGGAGGGGAGGATGGCTCAATACTCCTTGGGGAGCCCTGGGAAGCAGAGCGTAACCGGAAAGCGTGGAACATGGTGTGTCCATGTCCTCCACTGTAAACCCATGATACCAAGGAAAGAAGTAAACTAGATGTGGGCCAAGGAGGATGGGGCTCTGCTCCACGAGTGTCGAGGCAATGTTGGGGTACCTCAACTTGATGAGAAAAACGCCTCTTCCATAGATGGTGACCTCCTGGATGTGGTCGCCCTCTAATGTCAAGCTCGCTTGGATCCACTCTCGCACCTGTCTCCGTGTAGGCGTGAGGCCTCTATGTAGGCGTGAGGCCCACAATTCTGCCCACAAGCGCCTTGTCTTGAAGGGACTAAACTGCCTGCTGTACATGTTGCTCGAGTCCCCGCCAGAGTCGGCCACCTCAGTTTTAGCAGATGCTGGAGTTGCCAGGATCAGACTAGTGGTTGAGAACCCAAAGTCCCTCTCAGAGTTGATCCTCCTAGAGACCCTTGGAGGGGGCACACTTCGCGAGCATGTGGAGATTTTCGGGCTACGAGGCCAGTGTCTTCAGTGTAGAGAGATGGGTCACCTCGCCAGAGATTGCCCCCGTGGCCACCCCCGAGCGCCTCCCCTCCCTCCCCCACAGAGTAGGTAGAGCTAGCAGACCAGAGTCCCGCGCCCACTCAACTCAGACAGGAGCAGCAGGAGTCTCAGACCCCTTGGGTGACCCCTTTAGAAGGGGATTGGACCGAGGTTAAAAAGAAAAAGAAACCAAGCAAACAGGCTCGCAAGCACCGCAGGCAGAGGGCCAAATGCAGAGAGAGAGAGACAAGGTTGTCTGCAAGGCACCAGAGGAGGAGCCGCCGCAGCAGCAGTAGGAGCCCTTCCGTGGGGATCCACCTTCCTCAGCGGAAGGGGCCACTGCCCAGCCAGATGCTCCGCACATGGAAGAGGTTCAGCGTCCGCATCCACCCTCGCATCGGTAGCGAACCCCAGGAGTTCCTGATGTGGCGATGGCAAACGGTAGTAAGACAGCAGTTGAGGAGAAGCGGATCCAGAGTCCCGACGAGCTTGATCAGCAAGGGGAGCCTGTGATCGCCTCCTTTCCCCTCCCTCCCCCTCCCCCTCCAAATCCCTCCCCCCTTTCCCCTCCACTCCCTCCCCCTTGGGTTCCCCCTGCCCCCTCCTCCCCCACCTGCTCCCCTGTTGTGATCACTTACAAAGATCATTTACATGACAGGATCTCCATAGTCAAAGATGACATCCACAAATGCTTCATATGGATCATGGTAAAAGCAAGCCATCTGCCATTGTATATTGCAGGATGCTACATCCCTCATAGAGAATCCCCCTTCTACCAGAGACATGAGGTTGATCCATCCCAACCATTTAGAGACCTATGCTTAGATATTCAGCAAACAAGGAAATGTTTACCCTCCCCTTTGAGGGAGGAGTCTTTATGTATGTAAGGTTTTGTATTGTTTCAGGTCCCATAGGCCGATTTTTGGTCTTCAGAGGACGATAATATATTCTTCTTCTTCTTCTTCTTCTCACTACCCGCCTCCTTCCCTTCGCCCCCCCATCTCCTCTTGCCCCCGCTGCCCCCCTCTCCACCTCTGTAGCAGGTTCCTCAGCCTCCCCCCTCTCCCAGTCTTTGACACCCTTGCCAGCAGGCAAGGGTAAGACGACATCCCCTCCTGCTTCCTCACCGCAGCATTAGGCACATCCAGGGAGGGAGCCAGAGGGACAGGGCTCTCGTCCTCTAGGTCAACTACCCCCCACCTCCAACTTGGGTGCCCCTTACTGTGGGACTTCTGGAGGTTGGGACTGTGGAATTACCTGGAGATCCCGGACTCCTATCCTTTACCGCTGGAGGTAACACTTATGATCTTGTAGCCACGGAAGGGGGGCTGGCAAGGGTAAGACGACATCCCCTCCTGCTTCCTCACCGCAGCATCAGGCCCATCCAGGGAGGGAGCCAGAGGGACAGGGCTCTCGTCCTCTAGGTCAGCTACCCCCCACCTCCAACTTGGGCGCCCCTTACTGCGGGACTTCTGGAGGTTGGGACCGCGGAATTACCTGGAGATCCCGGACTCCTATCCTTTACCGTTGGAGGTAACACTTATGATCTTGTAGCCACGGAAGGGGGGTTTGATCATCGGAATGGGCTCTCAGACACACCCCGTTTGGAGCTTCCAGTTTGCCTCCACAAGGTTGGAGAAGTGGACCCCAGAGGTGTTTGATGCGATTATGGGAGACCAGATTGCACGCATGATGGACGAGTGGATGGGAGCACATGGACTAGATCTTTGGTACGCCCATGGTGTGGAGGTGAATTTCCAGCTGAGTTTCACGCGAGAGGAGCCGATGTGTGGTTTGGCGGTAGGAGTTATCAGATTGCCGCTTGAGGCAACGGTGGATCATGCATACTACTGGCCCCCCCAGAAGTGTGCGGAGCAGTTTGGGGTGGAAGTCTCCTTCATGATGAAGTTGGCACGGAAGATCGGCATTGAGCCGGTATCCACCCTAGTACGTCGTCGCACAGATACGGACTATTCACCCTCCAAACCCCCGGCAAAGTCACTTAAGGCAGTCTTTTTGGAACATGCACCCACTCACAGGAGAGCCTTGTTCTCTGCACCCCCGTCCTCATGAGCTGGACCATAGTGAGTTGGAATGCGCACGGGCTCCACGACCATGCTCATTGTCAGCTGCCACAGTACCTGATACTCCGGCAAGAGTTGCAGAGGGCCGTGGCAGGGCGGACAGTAGACAATCTTTTGATCCAGGAGCATATGTTCTCAGCAGCAGACATCAGACGGTGTCACCACCTCCTCCCAGGGAGAGGTCCGAAGGAGTGGTCCCCTGCAGTAGGACGGAGTGGAGGGGTTTGCATCTCGGTTTCACAGACTTTGGCTCCAGAGGTCTACGATGAGGGCGAGCTTATCCCAAGACGGGCAGTTTGGATGGGAATCAGGATTGGAGAGTCCAGGATTGGGATCCTGAATGTGTATGCCCGAGCGTGCAGGCAATACCGCTTGGCCTTTTGGAGGAGGCTGACCGAGAGTCTTCGAGATGTAGACTCTTGGATTGTTGGAGGGGACTTCAACAACCTGGAGTTTGGGGAAGACAAGTAGGGCGGCGCCTCATTCTCTGAGATGCCAGCAGCAGAGCGTAGCACCTGGGAGCAGTTCATTTTCATGATTAGTGGCAGGGACCTGTGGCGAGAGCCAGATTTCAGCAGGATACCTGGCAGCCTCCTATTCTCTTTCGGACAGAGGAGACATGATGGACTGCTTGAGAGACTAGACCGTTTCTACGTTGGGGATTGGGCACTGCACAGAGGCAGCTCTACCGGGATTTTGACAGGTACCATGATGTCAGACCACTCTCCCATAGTACTTCACTTAGAGCAGCCCCGCCGAGGTCTCCCCCAGAAGGGGATCCGCATTCCAGAGGACCTTCTGCAGGATGAGGAGATCCAGCAGGCCATGGCAGGGATTTGGGAGCAGTCAGAGATGACCCCGGGCGACGAGGGCTGGGCTTTGTGGGTGGCCAATGCGATCTAGAGAAGCAGTGAGGAGTTACAGGCTCACGCCCATAGGTGGAGGAGGATGCTTCAGGATCGTGAGCGGGATTTGAGGAGGGATCTCACCTCCATAGAACGGCTCAGGGAGCAGGACCCAGGTTCTCAGTGGCTTAGAGATAGGCTCAAGAGCACGCGCCTTGAGCATTAGGACACGGAGATTCGGCAGGCTGAGTTCTCTTATCACTCTTCCCGAGCTCGGTGGGTACAACAAGGGGATTTTTTTTTTTTTTTTTATTATAAATTACCGAAAAAACAGTGCTAATTATATTGCTTCGAGAACAAGATACAAGAGGTTAGCTTATAGCTGACGGCTGCGTTCACAAATCGGACGCAGCCCTAAAAGGTAGCAAAATAAACCATCCTCTCACGGAGGGATAAGACGAGTATGAATGAACAGCCATCGGGGTGGCGAGTAATGCCACCGAAGGCCCTGCGTAGTCTGCGCGAAGAAGAGGCCCTGTGTGTCCCAAGCCCGGATGAAGCGTCTCCGCTTCTCCTGGCCGGCCCGGGAGTCTCCCTGAATCTGGTCCCACTGGCCTCTGAGAGTATGAATAATGTCACTCCAAATCTCCGCCATGATCTGGGAGTAGGTAAGGAGGTGCCACCTAGGATCTGCGCGCAGCGCGAGGTCCAGATGTGCCACCCTGTGATGCTGCTAATAATCTCCCAGACTGGCTGCCTCTCCCGGACTCCTGTATCAGCCTCTGCTAGGTGCTGTGGGATGCCCTCGAGCGGTCCCCACGTCCCCTGTGTGATAAGGAAGGTGGGGTCCCGCTGGCATGCCTCGAATAGGTGATGAAGACCAGGTGCGGTGCTGCACCAACAGAACGCGCCCCAAGTGATCAATCCTAGCTCTGGCGCTGCGCGAGTAAGAATCCCAAAAGTCCACCTCCACACTTCCTGGGCGCGCGTGCAGCTCCACAGGCAGTGTTTTGGTGTCTCCTCAACCGCATGGCAAATCTGGCAGCAACCGTCCTGGCCTATCTGCCTCAACCAGCTCCCCACTGGAAGACCTTTGTGGGCAAGAAGCCACAGGAAGTATGAGATCTTCCGCGGCCGCCAGCTGTCCCACAAGGCCTTCCAGAATGCCTGCAAAAAGAACCTGGAAATACCCTGTGCGTACCAGCTGGGTCGCTGGGTGGGGGGGCGGCACTGCATCCTCCCGAGAACTCGCCTGCCCAGAGTCGTACTGTAGGTGAAGAAGGAGGTCGGCCCCTGTCCTGTCACAATCTCTGGCCACCACCACTCGCCTGGGTCCCACTCAAGCTCTGACAAGGCCCGCCCCTCCCAGAGCCAAAGGCGCCAAAGCTGCACCTGGTCCTGCTCGATGCTAGGGTCGGTACACCAGACCTTCCCCAAGAGGCCTACGATCCGAACCCTCTGCCACGGGAGTAGGGGGTCGATGAGCACACCCTCTCTCCTGAGTCGGCCATCCCCAGAGACCGCGAAGAAGGAGATAGAAGAGTCATCCAAACGTCCTGCGATCACCAGTGGAATGCCGCGGGGGGTGAACTGTCCCAGCCAGCAGGTGTCACCAGGCATGAGAATCTGATGCTCAGGTGGAACCAACCAAGCAGCTGGGATCGCATCGTCGATCTCCGTACGTCTCGCCTGGGCTCCACGTGCACCTCCAGCTGCGTCTGCAAGATCAGTCATCTCCAGATGTCTGTATGTATCCCTCCAGACACGGAGGGATCGGGCTGGCCCCCTCATCCAGCCGTCCCACCTGATATGTGATCTCTCCCCCAACTGAAGACCCTCGGCATCTCTGACCTGACCGTTCCAGATAAGCGGTTGTCGATCGATCTCCTCCTGACAGCTGGGAGGGGACTGAATGAGACTGAGACGAAGCCGCCTCCAAACCATGAGGAGGCTACGAACGAGTGGGGAGCAGGGCTGAGTGAGCGGGGCGGAGGTGAAGATCCACCTGAGGGACGGTAGGCACTCTCCACCTCGGCGCGGGACACAAGAGCCGACTCCCTGCTGAAGTAACATCTTCCACGTCTGTCCCCCTGGGGTCAAGCCATGAATGATAAGCTTGCCTAACAAGGCCTGACTCTGAAGCTCTGGATCAATGACCCCCAGACCACCCTCAGCCTGCGGAAGAATGACTGTCTGCCAAGCAACCCTGGCTCTGGTATCTCTATGCCCATCCTCCCCAGACCAAAGGAAGTTCCAAACCAACCTCCTGAGCTGTGCCACGCTGGATCTCGAGAAGCACCAGCAGGAAGCCACATACCAAGCCGTGGCTAGAAGGACCTGGTTAACTACCAAGGCACGACCTGCAAGGGAAAGCTTAGCAGTGCTCCAGAAAGCCAGCTTCCGTCGGATGGAATCTAGCACCGGGAGAAACTGCTGAGCTGGTGTGATGTCTAGGCCAACCTGGAAGCCAAGGTATCTAGCTGTCTGTCCACGTGGAATCCATCTGAAGCCCAGAAATCGCCCCCACTGAGAACACACCCCCGGGTCTGTGAGAAAACCAACTGATTTGTTCCAGTTGATTTTCGCACCAGCGGCCGAGCAGAAAACCTCCAGGGCCATCCGCACCCTCTCTAGCATCCTCTCATCGTCCTGGACATAAAGGGCTGTATCAGGGTACAACAAGGGGATAGGATGACGAAGTAGCTCTTTCAGACCATTGGGCCCCGTTCGGTAGGCACACAGTTGCAGCGTCTCCGGGACCCACAAGGCATCATGCACACTGAACCGCAGGAGATATCAGACATGACTACATGTTTTTAAGCCATCTTTTTGAGACGGAGAGGATAAATCCATCTGGTATTGTGGCGCGAGAGGTAGTTTGGGATCACGTTCTGGCAGTAGTCTCGCAGGATTTATGCAGCAGGCTAGAGGAGCCTTTCAGGGATGAGGAGCTTTGGGAAGCCCTCAAGGCTCTCCTGACCCAGAAGTGTCCTGGCGAGGATGGCTTGACTCCGGCCTTCTTCCGGAACTTTTGGGAGATTATCTCTACTCCTTTCCAACTAGCATGCCAGGAGATTTTCGACATGGGCTTCCTTCCTCTGTCCTTGAGTAGGGGGTGGATTTGTTTGATCCCGAAAGAGGGAGATAGGTCAAACATCCGACAGTGGAGACCGATCACGATGCTTGATACCGCTTACAAGATCCTTGCTAAGGTCTTGAGCTTGCGGTTACGGCCCCATCTCACTGACATCATCCACGACACAGAGACAGGGTTTTGTCCAGGAGCGTATCATCCTGGACAACATCTTGGGAGGAAGTGGATTGGTCCAGGGAGGAGTCACAGCCGCTGGCCATCCTTCTCTTGGATTTTGAGAAGGCTTATGACAGGGTGGAGTGGTCCTTCATGGAGGGCACGATGCAGAGATTGGGTTTCTCAGAGAGATGGGTCAGAGGGGTTTCAACGCTTTATGCAGGGAGCTCTAGCCAGATTCTTATCGGAGGACACATGGGCGAGGCCTTTCTTCTCTCGTGCTCGGTCCACCAGGGCTGCCCACTCGCTCCCTTCCTCTTCTTGTTCGTGGTGGAGGCTTTGGGCTACTACTGGAGATCACAGGTGGTGGGCCTCACAGGGTTGAGGCTCCCAATCCAACAGGAGGAGGAATTGATTGACTTTGAGTTTGCTAATTGTTGGGTGGAGTGGACAACAGAAGCAACAGGAGACGGAGGCAAGAAGCAAAGCGTGCTCCTGAAGTTGTATTGCTGAAGTTATGAAGAATACAAAAGATACACCTAATATGATGAAACCCTAACTGGGTGTCATACATGTACTAGGTGTCCCAACTGGAACTAGTACTAAGTGTACCATAGGTCCTAACTGATAATATCTAGGCCTACAAGGCACATACCAAGGAATGAGTGACACCTATGGATAGCCCATAGAGTGGCCTACAAACCCCCCTCGACGGTATGGGCTGAAGTATCCTGGAAACGTCTCAAGATACCTGAAAGACTAGGTCATGGTTGCACAAATTCATCCAATGTGGATATAGCAACCTATGACTGTATAGAGAAGGCAGATCACGTAACAAAAGGGACCAAGTGTAAAGCTTGTCGAAAAGCTTCAAACTTAGGCCGTGGAAGAGCCTTAGTGAATAGATCTGCCAAGTTGTCCTCAGTGGGAACATAAGACAACTTGATGTCACCATCTGACCATCTCTCTCTGACATAATGATAATGAACCTCAATGTGCTTTGTGCGAGCATGAAACACTGGATTTCGTGCTATGGCCAAAGCACTCTGACTGTCAGTATGGATGACGGTAGGAGCTGTCTGACCAACCAGAAGATCTGCAAGTAATTTCCGTAGCCAAACACACTCTACTGTAGCTGTGAAAGCTGCTCTGTACTCAGCTTCACAACTAGATGTGGCAACTGTAGCTTGCTTCTTGCTGAACCATGAGATGCATGAAGAACCAAGCATAAAACAATTGCCACTGTGGGATCTGCGTGTATCCTGGGAACCAGCCCAATCACTATCAGTGAACCCATGCATGATAAGTGAAGTATCAGCCCTGTAGAGAAGGCCCAAGTATTGTGTGCCTTTGATGTACCTGAAGACACGTTTCACTGCGTGCCATTGGTGATGAGTGGGACTGTGCATGTATCTGCTCAACTGAGAAACCACATACTGCAAGTCTGGCCGAGTATGGCATAGATAAAGCAAACAACCAACTGCTTGCTGATAGGAGGTAGCATCACATGGACCACTGCCATCTTCAGCAGAGAAATGAAAACCAGTCTCTAATGGGGTGGAGACAGGCTTACAATCCTCCATCTGAAATCTATGTAGAAGCTGCCCAATGTACTTCGATTGTGACATCACAATTCCCCCCTCAGATCGAGCAAATTGAATGCCCAAATAGTAGTGCAACTGGCCAAGATCAGTCATGGAAAAAGACTGCTGTAATTCCCGCTTGAAATCTGCAATTTTCTCGGGATGTGGCCCAGTGAGAATCATATCATCCACATAGAGGATCAAAATCAGCAAATCTGCCCCCCTCTTGCGGATATATAAAGTCACTTCTGTAGGACTATTCTGAAAGCCTAGGCTGAGCAAATGAGTGTGTATCCTGTCATACCAAGCCCTGGGTGCCTGCTTCAATCCATATAAGGCTTTCTTAAGCCGGCATACCTTGCGTTCAGACCCTTCAACCTCAAAGCCTGGAGGTTGAGCAACATAGACTTCCTCTGCCAAAAAACCATTGAGAAATGCTGTCTTTATATCCAACTAATGCACCTCCCAATTATTATGGGCAGCCAGGGCAATAACACATCTAATGGTAGTGATGCGTGAAGTGGGAGCAAAGGTCTCTTCATAATCAATGCCCTCTTTTTGAGCATAGCCTTTGGCCACAAGACGGACTTTGTACCTGTCAACTGAACCATCAGCTTTTCTTTTGACCTTGTATACCCACTTAGTCCCTACTGCATGTTTGCCTGCAGGCAAGTCACATAACTCCCATGTTTTGTTTGCATGAATGGAGTCCAATTCATCCTGCATGGCTTTCATCCACAATTCATTTGAGAAGGCATCTTTGTGACAAACAGGCTCCTCATCAAATGCGATAGCAATCAATGCATGAGCAACCGAGTTTGTCAAATCTCTTTTGGCTGCAGCTCTCGTACGGGCCTGCAAAGGAGCATCAAGTTTGTTGTCCTTCAAAGTTTCAAAGAGCCATCTAGGTGCTCTTTTGGGCTGTCTAATATCAGCCAATTCTTGCTCTACTGCCTCTTCCACAATGTCCTCAGTAGCACGTGGCATCTGTGTCAAAACATGTGGCTGTCCGGACTGTGTAGTAGGCTGTAAATGAGCATTAGGTGGAGGAGAATAACCCTGTGGTGCATCATCTGAGGCATCAGATCCAAGCAATGGCACAAGACTATCAAAAATATCTGAGACACCAAGTGTAGACTGCACTTTGCAGTCCCGCAAGGGCATGGAGGATGTCTCATCAAAGATGACATCTCTACTGACAATTACTCTCCTGGTGGAAGGCTCATAAAGTCTATAACCCTTACTCTCTGCACTGTATCCCAAAAATATACATTTTATAGCCTTATCATCCAGCTTTGTCCGCCTTTGTGAAGGCACATGTGCATAGGCCAAACACCCAAAAGTACGCATGTGAGAAATGGTTGGCTTGTGTCCTTTCCAAGCCTCATAGGGTGTGATTGTTTTCAATGCTTTGGTGGGGCTCCTGTTGAGCACATAATTGGCACACATCACTGCATCCAGCCAAAACATATTGGGCAAATTCTTTCCCTTAAGCATACAGCTGGCCATTTCCATAACTGTCCTATTCTTTCTCTCAGCAACTCCATTTTGCTGAGGAGTGTAAGGCACTGTACACTCATGATGAATACCACGGGATTTCATGTAAGCATTAAATTCCTCTGACATATATTCACCACCTCTGTCTGATCTCAAATGTGCAATCTTCAAGCCTGAATCATTTTCAGCCAAGGCAATGAAATGCTTGAAGCAGGTAAGCACCTTTGACTTGGACTTCAATGCAAAGATCCAAGTATACCTGGTAAAGTCATCAATAAATGTCACAAAATAATAGAAACCTCCAATGGAAGCAGCCCGCATAGGACCACATACATCACTGTGAATCAAGAATAGCTTGCGTGATGCCCCAACTCTACCATCCTCAGGTATGACAAAGCGGTGCATCTTGCCAAGCAAGCAAGCTTCACATACATGCTTATGAGGAATCTGCATCTGTGGCATATCTTCAACCATTTTAGGTAACTTTACCATAGCATTAAAGTTAAGATGCCCAAACCTCTCATGCCACAAGTAAGTATCAGGCAAAACATCTGCATCAACTGCATGAGCATCATGAGCTGAACTGTCATTGCATCTATCATATGCATCCAGGCTGTACAAGCCCCCCTGAAGAGTACCAGTCAATACAATAGCATCGGCATGACTCAAGTCATAGACTGCACACCTATGCCCATCAAAGACAATCCGAAATCCACATGTAGCTATGGCTGAAATAGAAATCATATTTTTCCGTATGCCTGGTACATACAAGACATTCTCCAGAGTGACAACACTACCTGTAACTGATGTAACAGCCACTTGCCCAATACCCTTAACAATATAAGATGCATTGTTGGCACATGTCACGGAACCCCCCTTTGGGGCATCAGCAAGAGAAGTAAACAAAGTTTTACAGGAGGTAATGTGCTTAGAAGCACCACTGTCAAAGAACCATGTAGAGGCTGAAACTGCCATACAAGCATATGAACCTGTATCATGCACTGGAGGATTGTAATGGCATTGAACAATGAAGCCCCAATTCTGATCCTTGGCATAATTAGCTTGCTCATTAGCATGCTCATGTGTATTTGCATCAGTGCCAGAGGTAGTTGTGACTGAAAGTCCAGCTTCTTTCTTCTTCTTTTCAGAAGCAATCCTCTTCCTACATTCAGCAATTTCATGGCCCGGCTTCCTGCAATAATTGCACCTCTTTTTCTTCTTCTGATCACCCTGAGAGGATGAAGTAGAAGGCTGATTATTTGCTGTATTTTTAGGGACAGATTTTTGAAATCTTCCCTTATTCCGATCATTGGCTGCAAATGCTTGATCTGAGTGCATACTGGCATTCCGATTCACACGGCTCTGCTCCTCCTGCAGTAAAAGTGCAACCAATTGATCAAAGGAATAGTAGTTGGCATTGCCCATGGCAACCAACCTCAAGGTAGTGGCAAAACCTTGGTAAGAGTCAGGCAACCCATCCAATGTGCCTGATACAAGTTGTGAGTCAGGGATGTCCTCATCAATATTAGCCAATTGCTCCTTTAAATCTTGGATAGCTGTAAGATATGCATCCATGTTATCACCCTCATTCAGACGAGTATCCTTCAGCTGCTTGCGAAGATAGGCAACACAGGCCTCATTGCGTACCTGATACAAGGAAGCAAGCTTATCCCAAGAGTCCTTAGCAGTAGTGCATGATCTGATATGAGGAACAATACTTCTTTTGATGGACAGAGCAATAAATGCCTGTGCTTTAGCATCACGGCCATCCCACTGTATCATCTCCTGAGTAGGAGGAGCAAAGGCATCACGAGAAGTACCAGTGGATGTAACATCACTGGAAGAAGGTGTGGCCTGCCTGACGGGCCTAGGCTCATTGCCAGACACTAGATTCCACAAGTTCTTGGACACCAAGACATGCTTCATCATGAATGACCACATAGGGTAGTTAACCCCATCAAGCTTATCATCAGCACCGAAGGCCCCAAAGAAATCATCTTTGCCACTAGCCATTATGCAGTCAAATGCACAAGAATGACAAAAGCAAAGAGCAGGAGCCTCAAGCTCTCCACTGAGAGTATCAATGACTGAATGCGTAAGCCTCAAGGCTTTTCAAAGCATAAACCAACTGTATGACCAACTGAAATCTGCCTGTAATATTTGAATGTACCAGGCAAAATTGAAATTGAATGCAGGAATTTCAGTCAACCAGTTGACCGGTCAACCCTAAAAGTCAACGCTGGGCAAAACACACAGTAAATCAGCTTTGACCAACTCTCCACCAGTAGATGTATGTCTGCAACAGCAAATACTACTGCTGTAACTACAAAACCACTCAAAAAACAAGCTGTTTTGACCAAAACCGGGGCAGTTTTGACCAAAATGGTCGTAGTTTTGACCACGAATGTCAAAATCCAGCAAGACCAAGGCAGATGGAACTAGAAGAGAAGGACGACCAGATCTGTACCAAATTTGACCCAAAACAGTCTCCGAAACCCTAAAACCAGAAGTGGTTTTTGCAAAACCGGAGGTGGTTTTGGAGCAGAAAAGTGATTTTGACCTGATTTTTGCACCAAGTAGGGGCGTCCTGACTTGTAGAACACAGCTATGCCAAAAAGTTTGCACTTTGTCAAAACCGTTGTGTGCAAGAAGTGGTTTTCTGACGCAGCAGGTGGTTTTGACAGAAAACAGGCGGTTTTGGCCCAAATGAAGGCTGAATCAGCTTGAATGGAGTCCTCCTAGGTTGGAGAAGTAGCAAGAAGGATGGGAGATCAGATTTGAAGCACTTTCCCGCGACGAAACTTCGAGCAATGGCTGGAAACTCCAGAAAATGGCGATGGGAAGCCTTCTGAGAGTGATAACCAGCAAGAAGAGGAAGCGGGAGGGGCAGATCTGAAGCAATGAAGTGATGGTAACCTGCTCTGATACCACTGTTGGGTGGAGTGGACAACAGAAGCAACAGGAGACGGAGGCAAGAAGCAAAGCGTGCTCCTGAAGTTGTATTGCTGAAGTTATGAAGAATACAAAAGATACACCTAATATGATGAAACCCTAACTAGGTGTCATACATGTACTAGGTGTCCCAACTGGAACTAGTACTAAGTGTACCATAGGTCCTAACTGATAATATCTAGGCCTACAAGGCACATACCAAGGAATGAGTGACACCTATGGATAGCCCATAGAGTGGCCTACACTAATGACATGGCCTTGTATGTTGAGGGCACCACAACGAGTTTGGAGAGTTAGGGGAGCCCTGGCTATCTACTGCGAGGCCTCGGGTGCGCGGATCAACTGGACAAAGTCTATAGGTTTCTTCACGGGCCATGAGGAGACATAGGAGATCCGTGAGTGGGGGAGTGATTTTACTACGGGGCCAGACAGCGAGATACCTCGGTTGCCAGGTTGGTATTGATATTACTACAGAGCAGCAGATCGCCTCGGTCCTTGAGAGCATTCGGCACAAGCTTCTCTATTGGAGCTCGGCCAAGCTCTTCCTAGCAGGGCGCACCTTAGTGGCAAACTAGGTCCTTCTTGCGACGGCCTAGTATATAGCCTCCTGCTGGTGCTTTCATAGAGGATGCATTGGGCAGCTCCGACGGTTGGTTCGGAATCTCCTTTGGTAAGATCGGACGGCACGGGAAATACTAGAGCCCGGGTTGCTTGGCAGACGATGATCATGCCACAAGCACTGGGAGGCTTGGGTATCATAGATTCGGAGATGCAGAGCAGAGTCCTTTTGGGCAAGTTGGTTGTTCGTGGCCTCACTCCAGGTGCACTCCAGGTGCAGAGCCTTGGAAGCTCCTTTATAGAGAGGGCTTTTCAAGAACACCCCACGCACTGGGGGACAGTGGCAACCTTCACACAGGTGGATCTTCTCAGAGGCTTTCCTTATAGGGTAGGGTTCCCCTTTGATGGGGTAGCCTTCACAGGGTCTGGCAGAGACCTAGCAGGGGGTCTCATTCGTGCTCCCTCCAGATGCAGAGAGAAGTTTGAGCGTCAGCCCCTTATGTGGCACCCAGAGATCTGAGATCAGGAGGGGCGTATGCTTGGACAACGGATGCACATTGGTTGGGCATAGTGGGACAGTAGCCCGGCCGGGTCTTTTGGCAATTGGAGCAGATTACCCACGGAGTCAGAGGCGAGACTTGGCACCGTAGCGCATTTGCGAGGGGCAGGGCAGCGGATGAGAGAGATCGACCTAGCCATCCCTGAGTCTTGGTGGGAGGGACTCCACGCTTGGAGGGACAGCACTTGGCTGGGGCAGTTTTCTCGGACTGGTGTCTCTTTGAGGATGATGATGCAGCGAGGCAGCACGCACCCCGCCTTCTACCTTGTAGGCTCTGGAGGCCTACTTCACCCGCTCATTGAGAGGGACCATGGGATGGATGGGAGTCTTAATGGGATTTTGGCAGATGATCAGAGTGGTGGGATTGAGCAATTTAAAAAAATCTTTAAATTTGTCACGGGATGCGAACACAAATCCAACACTTGGTGCGCAAGAGTATTATTTTCAGTTACATTGAAATTCCTTCTTTACGCCCTTTAAATCTTTGGAAACATGCCAGGCTTACATACTATGGAATGCTTCACGCCCTTCTTTCATGTATATGCTTGAAGTCATGGGAGTCCTCATTAGTATTAAACATTAAAGTATTCGGATTCACGTACGCCGTCAGGTTCGTAGTCATGGAATTCATCCAGCAGCCGTGATATGAAGCCATCCTAGGTAGACCCTTTTTATGAATGTCCGGGCTCGTACATGATTGGAGTACCGAAAACATCTATCTGTAGCACGAGGAACAAATCATGCGAGTGGACTTGCGCACCTATAAGGTCCACCGATTGTCAGGATACCTTTTCACCGTGGAATCTGACAGAACCATTCGGCCAACATCCCTGAAGCTATTCCAATACTGTGACAGGGAAGAGGATGAAAAAGAGTTCGATGAATTTTGGTACGCACCTCTTCCCGAGTAGGAATTTTCTCAGAACTAGATGCACATCTTGGCCAACATTGATGTTCCAGAGAGAATAGTGTTCCAAATTACAACCCCCGAGCTTGAGAAAATCACCCCGGTGGTTCACCTTAAGATGTTTAACATGCTTAAACCCCGCAAGGTGAGCAAAGGGACAGTAAGGGTCAAATTAGACCTCCACTGGCTAGCATACGTTGGTGCCACTACTGCCCTCCTACCGCCCACCATGAGTTCTCTTCCATTGGGGAGCCAGGGTGAGCAAGGTAACCTCCGTAGTTGGCTCTCTAAGTGCCATGAAAGAGCACCCTTCAGGTCCGAAACTCCTGTTACCCAATAGCTCAGCTAAGGCCAAGAGGACCACTCCTCCTAAAGAAATACAACAGGAAGGTGAAGAGAAGGAAGACCTACGACATGTACCAGCCCACTCTACAAGTGGTTCGACCGCAACCTCAAGAACAAAGACCTTGTAGAGGACAATCTTGCACTCCTCTACAGCATCCGCAATACCAAGCGCAAGCTCAAGTACCAAGGCATGGGTCCCTACCGTGTGGTAGGGATCACTCCACAAGGGGCATGCGGAATAGCCACCTTTGATGGAGTAGAAATGGAAGGCTACCTTAACGGGAGCAAATTGAAGAGAGATTATGGACCACTCACACTGCCTACCCTTCAAGCCATCCATAGAGAAAAAGAACTCAAGGCCGAGGTAGCCCGGATGAAACGCCAGGCCAGCGAAGAAGCCATGACACGTAACGCCAAGCTCAGACAGTGTAAGCAAATGGCATTGGCGCCTCTGGCTATGGGAGGGTAGACCCTCGGAGGACAGCGTTTGGGAGGTGGTAGCCAATATCACAGCGTGGAACATTTTGGTGTCTCGTTGGAGTCTCATGATGGGTGAGCATCAGGTTCCACCCACGGCTACCATGGTCGCCATCTAGCAGGATATCATCTATACTCTACGCTCCACCTGGGAGCGTGGGACTCCAAGCTGTAGAGCAACTATTGAGCAGCGTGCTCGATTCTACAAGGCTTGGCCTACAGGAGTCTTCTACATCTTCACTCCGCGAGGGATTCGCTGGTTGTATAGTTCCCCCACTTGGCTGTTAGCCAGTACCAGAGATTCCCTAGGCAGTGAGCTGGGTTTCTCTGGAACAGGCCGGTTTTTCTTTCACCCTTTTCTTGGTTTTTTTCCATACTCAGCACCTTTGGGGCTGTTGTTTTGTATGAAGTCTTTCAAGCATTAATAGAAGGTTCCTTTCTTTGAAAAAAAAAAAAAAACACCTGCTATTTAGGCGTGCAAGAGTACTTTTTTGTTTCGGTGTCAAGTATGTTGAGGTGGCAACATTTTACAAGTGCTAAGGAGTCTGTAGGTCCGAGGTTCAATTTAGTTGAGCTAGTGACTAGCCGGCTGCTACTTGAGCTTATTGGTCAATGCAATGACCCTTGTGTTACGTTAGCCATAATTTCGGAACCGTGTGGTGTAATTATTTTAGGCAGGAAAGCAGAAGGCTTGACGGTGCTTGCATACTATGAGGCCTAGAGGGTTTGGGTCTAGGGTCACGCCTCGGCCTAGACATTAGTTAAGAGGTTCAAAGGGGAGCCCATGAGAGGGCTAGAAGGGTAAGCTCCCTTGTGGGACACATGGTACCAAGGCAGGAGGCCACTTTGCAAGCATTGGGCTAAGGGGAGGTTTCCAGAGAGAGATCTCCATGGTGATGAAAAAGGAAACAAGACTCACGAGATAGGGAACACTGGAAACCGTGGCTGGGAGGCAATTAGCAGATGCAAACTGATTGTTGACTATTCCCGATTGACTGCTTACTGTTTCCCTAATCCCAACATATGTTTTCAGCCAGAATCCATCAATGGCGGTAGGGAAAACAATACCGTGCAAATCCATGATCAAAAAGTACCTTGTCTTAGGTCTTGTACAATCCAAAACATTCCTCGAAAGTGAAGCTTCAGCTTGCTAAAAAATCTTCCCAACCTGGAATTGAAAATTATGACCAAATCCCCTTTAAAAGCTTAAACTTTATATTACGATTGACCTAAGCTTTCCATCTTTCTTGTATGGCCTGCGTAGCGTACGGGCTTTTGATCCGATCCTCATCTAGTTGCAGGAGTTGATATTGGAGAAATTCCACCGATTCTTGCAGATTGAGCTCTTGTGCCACTATGCGCAAACTAGAAAGAAATGAACTCCATATACGGCTTCCAATCCATATACCAGCCGGAATAGGACAAGTTCTGTACTTACCTTATATGCTGTTTGGAATGCCTAGAGTGCAGAATCGAGTTTCGTATCCCAATCGTTCAAGTTTTTGAATATGGTGAGCTTTAGGATACTTTTCATGACCTTGTTATTACTGCTTTTTTCCAGTCCATTTCCTTGCGGATGATATGTCGTTGGCATTGTGTGTGACACCATATGCATGTAATGCACTAATCAGAGAGATCACTGTAGTGGAGTGTGTCGGAGTTGTATCGGAGAACTCACATCTAGCTTGGGAAGTCTTCACCAAAGTTTGGAGTAGTCATGTGAAGGAGTCACCGCAATGTAATGTCAAGAGCTCACATCAAGTGACGGACAGAGAAGACAGAGGCAGCGTGGACAGCAAGTGAGAGCTGAGCTACTGAAGTGAGTGGAAGCAGGAGCTGCGTGGGCTGCCAGATGGCGGGCAGAGAGCACATACGAACTATTTGCAGAAGATGGCGGGCCTTTTGCTGAGCAGAAAGGGCAGGATCAGCAAAGCGTGGGCAGCTCAGCTTAGCTTTGTGGGCACCAACTGGAGCAGTAAAATATGGAGGTGGAGATCAAGATAGTGACAGTAGGCTGGAAACTATCATCCCGTGAGCACTCAAGAACAAAATCCACGCGCATGAATAATTTTCGTCACTTTTTGCAGGAGCTATATCTTTTCATAGAAAACTCGGATTGCAATCATGTAAAAACGAAAATTGTAGTACTCAAGGTTCTCTACAACTTTCCTGAAGACACAAAGTCGTGATTCTGCTTCCAAATCCAGGTAGAAGCGCCACATCATCCATAGGTCACAGAGAGAGCAACAGAAACAGCACCACTCCAGGACGTCTTTGTAGCTAAAGGAAGGAGAAGAGCTCACCAAGGAAAGGGAAGAGAGGTGGCAGAAGCTCAAGTTGGAGGAGAATCCCAATGTTGATGAAGCCTTTAATGGAGAGTAGGGAAGGGGAGCTTCTCCAAGAGAAGAGGGAAGCTTCTCTTTCCGGCCACCCTCTACCTCATGGAGGAAGCAAGGAGGAAGGGAAGTAGCTCTGATACCATATGAAGAGACATGGAGCTAACTAGGAACGAAATGGAAATATGGAAAGCATAATGAAAAGGCAAAAGGGAAAGCAAATGAAAGAACAAGTGCTAGGTAATCATAACCAAAATACTCACATGATATAAAGCTTGATGTTGACTGATGTATTGGATAATAGATAAGTACAACAATATATAGTGTGCGACTAGACTCTAGAAAGTCACAATGTCTATGGGATATCTCCCAATATGACACGTGGCATGTCTAGGACTCACTAGACTATAAAACCACTAGTAAGCTCATTTTTGACTCACTTTGGCTTCATATTCCAACATTACTGACAAGCTGAGAATTTGGCATCACCTCATCAATATTGGCAAGTTGTTCCATGAGGTCCTTGGCCTTTGTCAAGTATGCATCCATAGAGTCACCTTCATTCATGCTGACTTCCTGCAATTGCCTTCTTAAATGTGCAACACGTGCCTCATTGCGAATCTGATAAAGAGAAGCCAATTTATCCCAAGCATCCTTTGCTGTGCTGCATGACCAGATGTGAGGAATAATGATTCTCTTGCATGATAGAGCAATACAGGAATGTGCATTTGCATCTCTTGCATCCCATCTTGTTTGTTCCTGAGTTGGAGGAGCAGCAATAGGGGTGCTAGAGTATAAAGCATCAGGAGGAGTTCCTCCTGCAGAGGGACCAGCATTAGGAGCAGCCACTGCAGCATTGTCTGGCCTCAGATCAATCCCAAAAACAATGTTCCAAAAATTTCTTGCAACAAGAATATGTTTCATGAGATAAGACCACATCGGATAGTTGGTGCCATCTAGCTTATCATCTTCACTAAGAATGCCAAATAAATCATGATTGTTGCTAGCCATTGCAAATAGGACAAGTCAAAATGCACTGACCAAGTGATCCAAAAAATAGCCTCAAGGCTTGCAACTGCAAAAAATAGAACTTACTGTCCACAAAATGACTGCACAAGTGCAAGTGTCAGTTTTGGCAAAAGCCCCAATTCTTGAAGAGAGCAAATATGCCAAAGAGAGGGTAAATGTGGAAAAGCCCAAAATTAAGTTGCAACTTTGCAAATGTGACCAAATGTCCTACAATGTCTTGCAATTTCTTGCCAATTTTAATGCTCAAGGTCCGTCAAATTCCCAAAATTGACTGTACCAAGTCAATGTCACTGCAAATTGCAACAAAATTGACAAAAGCCCCAATTTCTAGAAGGGCAAAAATATCAAAATTGGGGCAAATGACCAAAAACCCCAAATTTTGCTGAAAACAAAATGTCGTTGCAAATGCCAATGCAATGTCTGCTAAAATGCCAAAAATAGACTTCCCAAAATGGCAAATGTCTGAAATCTCACTTAAAAGGAGTGGATAAATGTCTGCAAATCTGCCAAATACCTTTTCTCCTGCAAAATCGTAGCCCAAATGCAAAAGCCCCAAATTTGGGGGAGAAATTGGGCAAAAATTGGGGCAAATTGAAGAAAAACCCCAAATCTGCAGATTTATCTGCACATTTTCCAAAAGCCCCAAATTGATATGCAAATCTGATCAAGTTTGCCCCAAAAATCTTGTTGAATCACAGCCAAAATCCCAAATGCGCTTGCACACTTTGAAATCCGCAAAGAAAACCTGTGCACCACAAAACCTGCAAAGAGAAGATCTGCAAGAGATCCTTGTACTCCAAGCAAGGAAAGCCACGGTACGGCTGCATGTAAATCGAATTGTAGATACAGACGTGGATCAAGCAAGCGCATGCGCAGAAGTACGGTCGTTGTACTGTACGTCGTTCTTGATTGTACGGACGAATTTGGAAAGGGCGGGCTGTTTGTAGGTATGGTCGTGCGTGTGGGAGCTACTACCAGCAAGTACAAAATGCGCACATGTGGGAAGAAGCACGTCAACGCAAGTACAAGATTCCGTACACTGTATGGCTGGAGGTTCGCACACATTCAACAAAACAGCGTAGGGCTGTATGAGGGAGCTGCCCACATGTACGGCAAACTAGCAGGGAGTTGTGCGATTGAAGCAGCAGATCTATACGGCTGTACGATGGAGCGTAGTGTAGGTGTACCTGTACGGCTATACGATGGAGGATAGTGCAGGTGTACGACTGAAGCGGCAGATGTGGGAGCTTGGAGCAGGGAGCTTGGCAAGGCTCTGATACCACTGTAGGGTCAAAGTACGCAGAGAAGCAAAGTATAAGGACACTGCAAGCAAAGATGAAAGCTGTCTCACTAGGATAATGAAAAGAAAAGCAAGTACAAAGTACATGAAAGAGACCCTAGGACTAAGTGTCCTAGGTGTCACATAGGACTAAATGTCCTATGTGGCATAAAAGGCACTAAAACATTGAAGTGCCTATAACTATTCCTACAAGGCACATACCAGGGCTCATAGGGCATCAATACGACCGGGGGAAGATGGCCTACAGAGATATTCTTCCAGTTGTCTTCGCACCTCCACTTCTTCGGTAAAACTTAACCTATAGGGAGGTCTATTTACAGCTTCTGCCCTTCAATCTGTAAGAAAACAATACAACATCTGTGCTCAACAGATAACAGGATCTCGTATGCAAGAGAGAAAAGCAGATAGTATGGAGAATCAAAAATTTGATTACTGTAAAACTGATACAATAGATGGCGCTGCCTCCTAACCGTGCGCTCCTGTGTGAGAAGCTTCGATGGCGTGCTGGAAACAGTAGAGGACGGAGGCTGGATGCTAAGGAATCAGGGTTGCTGTAGCCAGTGATGATAATGGGCTTCACGGGCTTGCTCTTATATAGCCACCAGTCGTAGTCGGTTAGACTCAATTGGGAGACCGACCCAGTCGGCCCAAAATGGCCGACTGGAGGTCGGTCCCGAAATAGGCCACCAACCACACGTTAGAACCGTGGCGTAGAATAGAGCAACTAACCTACGTTATCCGTTCGGCCTAGAGCCATCCGGGATCATCTGGGGCTCCAAATGGGCCCTGCAGCCCGAGAGTGGGCTGCCCCGGGAAATGCTCCGTCTACCCTTAGTGCGGTCAGTCATGGGATGCCTTCCCGCACTTGCATGTAGCCTAGTTAGCAGTGTGCCAACTCTATCTGAAGCTGTTTAGCCATCAGGCCACACATGGCCCCCATCTGGTGTCCAAACTAGGACCTACCGGATAATTGAGCTACTCAAATGCCTTCTCCTCATATGAGGGGCTTACAAGTAGAGTTAGCTGGTTCCCGCGTAGTTACACGAGAGTGGAGCATTGATATCTAACACCCCTCCTCAATGTCCACCCGTAAGTGAACTACTTTTTCGGCCCAATGCCAAGTCGATGAAGATGTCTCTCCAGCAAGTCTCTTCCAAGAGCCTTCATGAAGATGTCCACAGAATTCTCTCCATCCATGATGAGCTCGTGTACAAAGTGATATTGAATCTCAATGTGTTTTGTGCGAGCGTGGAACACAGGGTTCTTTGCAATTGCCATGCAACTCTGATTGTCACATGATAACTGTGTAGGCTTGTTCTGCACTGCACCCATGTCCCCTAAAATCCTCCTTAACCACACTGCCTCACAAGAAGCAAAACATGCTGATTTGTACTCAGCCTCGGTAGAAGAAAGAGCAACTGTAGGTTGCTTCTTGTTGACCCATGACACAGCTCCAGATCCAAGTGAGAATTAGTTACCTGTCACTGATCTCCTGCTGTCCACGTCTCCTGCCCAATCTGAGTCACAGAATCCGGTCAAGATGTTGCCCTTGGTATAGGTGATGCCATAATCAAGTGTGCCTTTGATGTATTTCAGCACCCGCATCCCTGCCCTCCAATGGTTCTCCCGGGGCTTATTGGAAAACCTGCTTAGTACACCAGACGCAAAGCTTATGTTCGGCCACGTGTTGCACAAGTAAATCAAACTGCCCACAAGCCTCCTGTACTTCGCTTCGTCCACCAGTGGTGATGAATCCTCGTTTGAGAGCTTCACGTCAACCTCCATAGGGGTGCCAACTGTCTTGCACTCAACCATGCCAAATGCCTTCAGTATCTCTCCAGCATACTTCAGCTGTGAGATGAAGATCTGTTTTGGCTCTTGTCAAACTTCAATCCCCAAATAGAAATGCATCAATTCGAGGTTTGTCATTTTAAACTCTCTTCCTAGCAACTGCTTTGTCTGCGAGATCTTTTCTTCATGGTTACCTGTTATGACAAGGTCGTCCACATAAAGGACCACGATCATACACCTGCCTCCTTCTCTGTAGATATACAAATTTGCATCAGATGGACTCCTCCTGAACCTATTTTGCAAAAAGTAGGCATCAATCCGCTGGTACCACGCTCGTGGGGCCTGTTTTAGCCCGTAAAGTGCCTTCTTCAGTTTACAGACTTTACCTTTTGAACCGGGGATCACAAAACCTGGTGGTTGTTCCACGTATACCTCCTCCTTGAGATCTCCATTCAGAAAGGCGGATTTTACATCCATCTGAAACACGGGCCAACTTTCTTGTGCTACTAAAGCCAAAACACTGCGAATTGTGGTTAGTCGAGCTGTGGGAGAAAAAGTATCCTGAGAATCAAAACCATGTACCTGTGCGAATCCTTAGGCCACGAGCCGAGCCTCGTACTTATCCAACGTGCCGTCGGACTTGTACTTGGTCTTGTACACCCACTTGGTGCCGATTACCTTGCGTTTTGGTGGTCGATCCACAAGGTCCCAAGTGTTGTTCTTCATTATGGAGCCATACTCCAACTGCATAGCCTCCATCCACCTATCATCACCCTGTGCCTTTTCAAGACACTTGGGTTCTTCAGCACGGATTACCTCTGTCATCAAAGCGTAGTTGACCAAGTGTTCTTGCGCCCTCCTTCGCTCCTATAATCTCTTGGACCAGCGGTGCTCGGATGGTTGCTCCTCAATGGCTGGAGGTTCCCTGTTGTCCAAAAGCTGCTTTACCTACTTCGAGAATGGCGGTTGCCGTTGTGGTTATGTAGGCTCTTCTTCCTCTTCTTTATCTTGAATCCTCCCAAGCACCGTTGGGGGAGTTCGGTCTACTGTTGGTGGTTGTACTGGATGGATATCCTGATCGTGGTTGTGTGGAAAGGAAGCATCCTTCTCCAATTGATGCGGCTGTTCTGAGAAGACCACATCGCGACTTACTATTACCTTCTTGGTTGATTATAGAGACGGTAACCCTTCGCCTCTTCATTGTAGCCCAAGAAAATACACTTCCGGCTCTTCGGTTCCCATTTGGTCCTGTCAGCATCAGGGACATGCACAAAACAGTCACATTGCAAAACTCTGAAATGTGCAGCTTAAGGTTTCTTACGAGAAAAGGCCTGTAGTGGAGTCATCCCGTTCACAGCCTTCGTGTAGCTAGGATTCAGAATGTAAACTGCCGTGTTACATGCTTCAGCCCAGAAAGTCTTTGGCAAATCTTTCCCTTTCATCATACGCATCTTGCGCTCTGCTACTCCATTTTGCTGTGATGTATGTGGCGGGGGTTTCTGCCTCTTGATCCCGTGACTTTTGCAGTAACTTTCGAATTCACTTGATGTGGACTCACCATCTCTGTCTGATCTCAACTTCTTCACCTTCCTCCCCGTTTCTTTCTCGACCATTACATGCCATTCTTTGAACTTGCTAAAAGCGTCATCTTTAGTCTTCAGGAAGTATATCCATATCCTTCTAATGTAGTCATCGATCAGTGTCATGAAGTAGTAGGAACCACCCAAAGCTTCCATCTCCATCTTTCTGCAGAGGTCCGTGTGAATGAGCTCTAGAGGAGCGTTTGCCCTGGTGGCCTCTTTAGGAAGGGGCTGCCGATGCTGCTTGCCCATCATGCAAGCTTCACATACATCGGGCAGATCTGTAATTTCTGGTAGGTATGCAATCTTTCCACTTTTATGCATCTCCTTTAAAGAACTAAGGTTTAGATGACCAAACCTCTCATGCCACAGCTTAGAGTTGCTCACATTGGCTCGAGCACTGAAAGCTGAGAGTTCGTAACTGTTGTTGCGTTGTGTACCTTTACCAATGACCTTTCCTTGAAGATCCAAAATCTGCGCGCCATTCTTATCGAATTGAACTTTGAGGTCCGGATCCGTGATTGCAGAAACGGACAACAAGTTCCTCTTGATATCTGGCACATAAAGAACATCGGACAACTGTATTACAACTCCATCTGACTTGAGAGCAATCGTACCTTTTCTTTTTGCTGGACATTTTGCATCATTGCCAACTGCTACCAGGATGTCATTTCCTACTGGATGTAGAGGTATACCAATCCTTCCAACTGGTCATGAGGCGCGATGCACCACTGTCAATAATCCAAGGTTCATCCGCAGGTACATGAACTACCTCCGTGCAAATCTCCTCAATTGCTACGAACAACTCTACTGGTACCGCCTGCACGCTGTTGCTGGACGCTTTCTTTACTCCGTTCTTCTCATCTGCAATCTTCTTCCGAAACTCATTCTGCTTGTGCCTTGCCTTGTTGCAATAAAAGCACTTGATGTTTTTCTTTCTCTTTTTATCATCAGAAGAAGATGGGTTACTAGAGTCCTTACCCTTACCTTTCTTTGATCCAGCCGAGAAAGCGGAATCTTCTCCAGTCCTCGTCTTTTGACGCATCTCCTCCTCCAGAAGCATTGCGCTGAAATTCTCAAAGTTGGGCGGATTTCTGTTCTGCGTATTCAGCGCCGTAACAAGACTGTCGTACTTTGGTGGGAGAATCTGTATGCACCTTCGTGCTAGATTCTCACTGGTGATGGTGATGCCAATCACAGCAGTCATCTGATCGCGCAGATTCTTCACCTTGGTAATGAACTTCTCTGCTGTTTCAGACTCAGACAGTGTCTCGTTCACGAGTTGAGTCTCCAAATTCTGAATCCGCGTCTGATTTGTGGTCTCGTACTGATTTTTCAAGACCGTCCATGCCTCCTCCACTGTGGTGACATGTTGAATTAACGCCATGACAGAATCACTTACACTGCAGACAATAGAACACAGCGCATCTGCATTTCTTCTTGTCCACGCAAGAATCTGATCCGCAGTTGGTACTATCTGTTGTCCTGCATTGGCTGGATTCGGTCTTGCTACCAGCTTCACATCCACCCCAGTAGCAGTATCTCAAAGCTTGTATGCGCTTAGGATGGTCTTCATCTTGAACTTCCAGAGTGGATAGTTAGTGCCGTCCAACTTTTCGCTTTCGCCGAATGGTGGGATTCGCAATCTTGCGGGCTGAGCCATCTCTCACAATCTGCTCGCAAACAGAAACACACTACCAAATCTTCTTGCTAGAGCCCAAGCTCTGATACCATGTAAGAAAACAAGACAACGTCTGTGCTCAACAGATAACAGGATCTCGTATGCAAGAGAGAAAAGCAGATAGTATGGAGAGTCAAAAATTTGATTACTGTAAAACTGATACAATAGATGGCACTGCCTTCCAGCCGTGTGCTCATGTGTAAGAAGCTTCGATGGCGTACTGGAAACAGTAGAGGACGGAGGCTGGATGCTAAGGAATTAGGGTTGTTGTAGCCAGTGATAATAATGGGCTTCACGGGATTGCTCTTATATAGCCACCAGTCGTAGTCAGTTAGACCCAATTGGGAGACCAACCCAGTCGGCCAAAAACGGCCGACAGGAGGTCGGTCTCGAAATAGGCCACCGACCACACGTTAGAACCGTGGTGCAGAATAGAGCAACTAACCTACGATATCCGTTCGGTTCAGAGCCTCATCCGGGATCATCTGAGGCTCCAAACGGGCCCCGCAGCCCGAGAGTGGGCTGCCCCGGGAAATGCTCCGTCTACCCTCAGTGCGGTCAGTCATGGGATGCCTTCCCGCACTTGCATGTAGCCTAGTTGATAGTGTGCCAACTTTATCTGAAGCCGTCGAGCTATCAGGCCACACATGGCCCCCATCTGGTATCCAAACCAGGACCTACCGGATAACCGAGCTACTCTGCCTTCTCCTCATATGGGGGGCTTACAAGTAGAGTTAGCTGGTTCCCGCGTAGTTACACGAGAGTGGAGCATTGATATCTAACACAATCTTATGTTGAACATTCCCCATTTTGGGTAATATCAGTGCTAGCCGAAGGACCATCAATCGGCTGTACTGATGTTGTACAAAGAAACAAAAACTCTTCTTGAGCTTTCGAACTTCCATTACGGAAACCAACGTTCCTTGAGGTATATCTTTTTCACCTCGTAAGACATACAACACATCATTCATCTTGAATTGATAAATGAGCAAGCTTTGTCATTTTAAAATCAAGCTTCTCTATATAGTCTTGAATTTGAAGTTCCAACTGGATAACCTTTTGGTCCCATACTTCAGTTGAACTTCCGTCTGCCATTTTGACTGTGTATGCATAGTCAGATGGGCTAGTCTTTAATTTCAGCCTTTTTACAAGCTTGGAGTTAATTACATTGTGTGTTGACACTGAGTCAAACAACACAATGATATCATGATTGGCTACTTGCCCCTTCATCTTAATTAATTCCGTATTGTTAAAGGCTGTATACCCTGTTGCTTCGGGCTCTGATAGGATATTATTAGGTGCATTGTTTAATAGACACACATAACAAAGCAAGTACTGACCCTTGAGAAGATACCGCTAGCTGGATCTGCATATGTTCTACTCTAGGACTTTCCTCCATTTTCACGTCGCATTCTGAGATCACCATCTCAGCCATCCGACGATCCTTGTTTCGTGGACAATCTTTCCATTGATGAGGCTGAAGGCATCCAAAACACAAGCCTTCTCTCCTTGCTTTTTCTATTTGCTGTGGGTTCTAAGAAGACTTCGACCAAGCCCGGTCTGCCATCGGTGTTACTTTTCTTTTCACACCAATGGTGGTACTTGGTTTCGAAGGGGTCTCAACTGGCTTCGCCTGCTTGGCTTGGCAACTGGCTTCGCCTGCTTGGCTTGGCCACCAGGCTATGAGACACTCCCTTTGCTAATCCACTTCTTCTTAAACCCAGTTTTCTTCGGGTACTCATACCAAGTCCCAACCTGCACAAACCCACTTGGTTTGTTCCCTTTTGCATCCTCATAGTTCAAGGCTATGGCAATTGCTTCATCTAGCATGTTCACATACTTAGCCCGAACTTCCATTTTGATCCGATCATTCAGTCCAAAGATAAAATCTTTTACCTGCACCGACTGAGGTAGAGGTTCATAAACTTTCATTACACTTTCTCTGAACTTATCAGTGTATTCTGCCACTGTTAAATTTCTTTGACAAAGGTTTCGATACTGATCCCAAGCTCGGGATGCTTCGTCAGGAGGTAAGAAGTTTTTTCTAAATTCTTTTTTAAACCCCTCCTAAGTAGTGGATGTCACTCCATCTTTCTGCAATTTTATCCACCATCTATCCGCTGCCTCATTAAACATGTGGGTGGCCTTGTGGATTTTCTTCATATCATTCCTAATCTCACAAATGGCAAAGGCCTCGTCCCATTTGTGTAACCAGGTCTCTATGATATCGGAACTACGGTCAGACATCTGACCAGAATACTTTTCTGGCCTATAATTGGAAATATTAGGCACCTTAGCCCTCCTAGGCTCAACCGTATGAACACTGATTTCAGGCTCCATTGGAGCTTTACCCTTCTCTTCACGAGATGGTCTAGCAGACATACTATGAATCATTTTTTTGAGCTCGGATTGCCCTACATTTGCTTGCAATTGTTGAGCTAAAATCTGCTGCAAGGCATCATCTAATAATGCAATTCTACCAGACAGTGTATGGCCTGCTGGACACGACACCTGCGGTGTCGGCCAGACTCCCGACTCTATGGGATCCACTCTAGATAAAAACGCCGCCTAAAACTGAATTTACAAACTGCTTTTCAATCTCACAACCACAAAAGGTGTCTAAACAGGCATAACCATCAACGGAAAATGCTGAGAACCAAGATGAATATCTTTTCCCTATACTAGGGAAATATCTGCAATTTCAGAAACCTCAAATCCTAAGGCAAAATGAATGAACATACACCACAACTGATTTTAAAAAGCATAGAAAGCTCCCTGGCATTCATGCTACATGGAGAGATTCATTTGTCCCTGCACTCCACTCCAATACGTATTTATGACCTGCCTTGTGATCACCACCCTTTATGCTCTGTTTAAGAAAAGACTCGTCTGCTGTAAAAGAGTGCTCAGCCTTGCTTCAGATTACTGCTTTTGAGACTTCCAACAAACAAGGGCCGGTTTGTTACTGAACAAATGAGCTATACGGTGGATCGATTAATAGACATGTGGGCATAGTGTCCATCAATCGCAACGACCACCAACGAAATCACAAGCCACCAACAATCCAATGCCATAGCAGTCTTCACGAATGTGAACCCTTGCTCGCACGTTAAGACTTGCTTTGCGTGTTCCAATTTAGATCGCATCACGGTCCCTTTCTTCTTTCAAACATACCCTACGCAGACGCCATACAATTACAAGATAAAAGCTTGTCCTAGACCGTGCACGATCAACGACCAATCCTCTTCACAATATCGCCCATGTTCACAAAACGAAGGCATGAATCCTTGGCTCAATAGCTCATCGTCCTTGCTCCGTAACAACGGCAAACCACCACGATTCCTATCCAAGACTAAGGACGTCGAAGCCTGCGCGTCTGGTTACTCTGACGTCAACGTTGTCCACATAATTGAAAGGCTTATAGAAAGCCACAATCTGCTCCCTTAATGGACTCAGTGTAGTAGCTCGCCAAGGTTATACGAAGAAGTTGAACGACAGCCTCGCAACAAATTCAACATAGCCTGAATTCGTCAGCGCACAGCTTTCGTCATACGTATGCACCACCAACTGCTACGCTCTGATTCCAAACGATACGCTCCCTAACGTATAATCTGTTCCATATATCCAAGTGTAGGATCAATCACGGGGTAGGCACACGTTTCTTTCCTCCCAGCCAAATTTCGGTGTTAGCAAGCTCACACGAAAATCTAAGTCGCACGTGAAAAGCTCCTGCTTGCAAAGCCACCAAGCCCCAATTCCCTAGATGGATCTAGTATGCCACATGTCCTCATTCTAGGGTACCTCTTAAATGCACCATATACCCCTCTCTTGGGATATCCATTATTTCACTTCCCCCTAGGCAACACATTCAATGCATTTAAGACCCATAGCCTTAGACCCATCTAGTCCTTGTCCTGTCACCCTCATCAAGGACCTTGACATTAACCCCTTTGACTATTTACATGAAGCCCAATAAATATAATACAAACATTGATCCTTTAAAAGACAATGTCGACTGACCCTTCCGAGGTCATGTTACTTCAACTTGAGCGTAACATTAGAACCATTTGAAATGAAGGGAACAAGTTAAGTATAAATAAAATCAGTTTTAGAAAGCCCTATGAGTGAAAAACGAATTAAAAAAATCTCTTTCTAGTAGCTTGAAAGACAAAAAATGGAATTGAATACGAGAAAAACAAATCGTAAAGGAAAGTGTAGTGATTGATAAAAGTGAAGTAAGCAAAGAATAGTTGCCTCGTGACTCGTCTTGGGAACTGGAAAGCTGAAGCATAAATTTCAGCTATCATCAAGTTGGAAAGCGGGAGGATGGCTAGGAAGAGGGCGAATTGAGCAGCAGGGAAAGGGTGCAAATTTGCAAAGAGAGCAATTGTGACTACGTAGAACTGAGCCCAAACTTTAGATAGACCTTTGGTGAAAGCAGAAAGCTACAAAAAGCTGAGAAAGCACCAAAAGCAGGCTGAAAAAGATGTGAAAATATGAAAAAACGATATTTAATTTTTATTTTTCTAATTATAGTATTTGATTTGTTATTCTATGTTAGAATAGTTTTTAGGAGTTATTTGAATACTTAAATTAGGTCTTGTAAAAATTTTACCCCATGACCCCTCTACCCAACCATGCAGGCAATTAATTAATCTACAGCCTAGGACTTAGTTAGCCCTAGAACTTAAACTGCTTATATCCAGCTCTAAACAACTTAGAATTCTACTAAACTGGAACCATCTTTTAGCTCTCGGAAAGCCCTAGAAACTAGATACTCATGAATCAGGTTTTGAGATCACTTCCAACTCACAAGACTATGTGATCTAGATCTGTCCTCATTGACTAAGCATTATAGCCTAACACACCAAGGCTCACCCCCAAGGCCATACGGCATGTTGGTAATGGAATACCAGGTGGAGGGTGATCCAGTAAGATAGTCATTCGACTCATAACTTCACTGGCGTGAAGTCCCATGCACTAGCTTCTGGCATCTTGTCACTCACTGGATGTGACTATGATGGATACTGAAGATGCTCAAGATGGCAAAGAGAGAGACCGTGCTGAAGACGGTAACAAAAGACCATACTAAAGATGGTAAACATAGGCCATGTTGGAGATGGAAAACAAGATTGTACTGAAGATGGTAGATCACACTGAAGGTGATAGAGCCACGTTGAAGGTGACTGGCCACGCTGAAGGCGACAGATCGCATTGAAGGCAATGGATCGCACTGAAGGCGATAAGAGCTCTGATGTCTGGAAAGGGTCACACTGAAGGTGACAAGTGCTATACTAGAGATAGCAATGCATGGTGATCAGCCATGAAAAGAGAGTGTTCTGAACTGTCGATGAAGATGTGCACATGGTAGCAGAAGATACTTGGCCTAGTTCTTGGATCTCCTCGGATGGTCGTTCTGACATACATGGATACTCCTTAGTGGATCGTTGCTCGCTTTGTTGAGTCACCGTTATGGTTGCCACACTTCATTGGTTGTGTCCTCCCCCTGTAACTTCTAAATTTTCTAAATTTTTTGTAGAGCCCAAGCTCTAACTTCTTCTTGCTTCCTCCAGCTAAGATGTTTAGCTTTCTTAATTGCTTTTTTCACCTTTGGAACTCAAATTGGTCCCTTGAAGCCAGTAATGGTGAGAACTCCAACCTTGTGCACATCCTCTAGCACCTCCTCAATCTTTATGTGAGTCGAATAATTGCACTGCTCGTGTGCATCAATCAAAGTAATTGTCGGTTTTTTACCGGTTATGCTGGGTAGCTCCTCAATGATCACCACATTCTCCTGTGGTGGTGGTGGTTGTGTTGGATTTGGTGGTCCCCCTCTTTGAGCATTGTTGCCAAACCGAAAGATCGACAATTCCTGTTTCGTGCGATGTCTGCACCATAAAGGGCAATCTGGACCTTGCAATGCCCGTTTTTCTGACAGTAACTGCAGTTCTTATCAGCTTGTGCCCAAGGTGATTGGTTCCAATTGTTACATTGCTGGTTCCGATTGCTCCTTTGCTGATTCCACTGATTCCGTTGTTGGATTTGGGCCACTTGTTATGCCGCAACCAGTTCAAGTGCTACCTGGTTTGCTTTGGTTGCCAGAGTATGGGGAGCTTGCTGCAATGGATTCATCCGAGCATTCGGATTGTACTACCAAACTTCAGTTGGATGATTTTTCTAGCAAATCTGACAACCCATCTTGGAATTGGTTTTGGCAACAGGAAAGGCCCATAATTTCTCCTCCACCAGTTTCTTGACTTCCGATACTTTACTTGCCTTAGATTTCCGTTTTCTTTTCTTGGTTCTTTCTTCAATTGCTTCTGCTTTTTCTTGTGTTTTTTCTTTTTCTTTTTCTTGTCATCATCATCCGAGTCATCTCTGAATGTGTCACTGAGACTGTCTTGGATTCTTCATCGGATTCACTATTCGATTCTTCTGTATCTGAGTCCAGATACCTCCTTCCTTGCCTTTTGTTTAGAGGTTCTGCATCTTCTTTTCGCTCTTTTTGCAGCATAAATTAAATCATTGAAGCCATTGGCTCTAGATGGGAATTCCGGATAGAGGGCTATTGCTCAACAAACAACGAGAATACTTTCAATCATCAAGATTCTTATGATACTTGCCCAATTGTAAACCTCTTGTCATTGGCAAAAACAATGACTTCATCCTAAAAGGTTGGTAAACTGCTCGCTTCCGCAGTTGTTGTTCCTGTGGGAACAACATCTTCTGTCCACACGCCTGGTCTTCAAAGGCCACACCATTGATGGATTTGATGGAGTATCTGAACCTGCAGGATCATTAGTGTTCTAAGACTCTGATATTATCAACAGAAATCCTACACCCCGATCAAATATTGAACATATGGATTCGATACATAGACTATTTATGTTGCATATGATCATTGCTGTACAGAAGATCGCTCAAAGTGTGCGTTAGAACTTCACAGAAGTACTTAGGATGAAACAATGAATACATCATATTCAAAGTACAGGATACAGAAACGGAACAATCGACTATTTCAAACAGAAACTAGATGTGCAATACAGAACAGTCGGAAAAGATAGGACTCTGTAAACATTGCGTAATATTCAAAACATGAATCGCTCATACATCCCCACATCTTACTCGCATCTCTCTCTCTCATAGATACAATACCAAAAGGCGTACAGAAACTAGAAGTTACACCTGACAGATGATGTCTCCTCTTATCTGTACTATCTTGGATTTACATTATGGATTAAGATCTGAACATTAGATGCGTGTTTATCCGTGTACCAATTACTTGCTTCTCCTCCACCCTCTTCCGCCTTAGTTCACTTCCCATTCAGCCTTTGTGCCTGCTCCGCTCTTGACCCTCCTGTACAGACTCTTCTCTACCCGTTTCTCCCGTACAGCCTCCCATTTTTGCTTCCTCCTGCCCATTTCCTTTCCCAAAGCCCTTCCGCCTCTTTTGTTCACCTCTCTTTAGTCTTTCCGCTTCCGTACACAAGTTTTTGTTGTTGTAAAAGAAACTTTGCATTATGAAAATTTTTCATTCATAGCTGTCCCTACACACACTCACTAAGGCTTTTACATCCAGGGGTATTCCCAGACATTGTGGGTGAGTATTTTTGTGGACTTATTATTGTCATGATTTGATTAGAGGTTTTAATTGTCTGACCTGTATCATATCAGATATATTTATTAGTCATTTTTTAACAAGCAGTCCTACTCACGAATAGTGTGTATGGGAACCTAGTGGGACGTGAGATCATTAATCCAAGAAGCCCATGGATTACTTGTGTAGCTCCCATTGTCAAGGGAATAATCCCATAGGTGATGGGATGGGTCATGGGATAATCCCATCATTGCAGGGCTACCTATGTATTGGGCCTAAGATTGCCCTAGGGCTGAGATTTTGGTGGTGAGGCTCCCTGGCAGCCCTATTAACAGTACAATCGTTAGAACCTGGCGCCAAAAGTTTGGACTGGCACAACAATCAGCGACCATTGCTTACAGTGAGAGAGAAGCATAAACAAACAGCCGAGTGTTCAGTAATGCTATCTAGAAAGAGGTGAGAATTCACTGGCTGTAGAGGACAAAGAGGGGCTGGAACAGTAGCATGGCTATGTAGAAAGGCCAAATGTCAGTGGAAGAAATGGTTTTCAGATCTTGGGTATCCTGTCTTTGTTTGTGCAAACGAAATTCAAAATTCAAAAGGAAATGGCATGCAAGTTTTTCTTTCGAATTAAAATGTTTTTGTGTTGCTACTTTTACATGATCTTTGCAAATCTTATTGCAGGCTCGAGTCATTGCTATATTGGACTGGGAACTTTCAACCTTGGGGAATCAAATGTCAGATGTCGCTTACAGTTGCATGGTATTATCTATTTAGAAAATTGGTGCTAGCCATGCTTCACTGATGTGTATGCTTTATGTGTATGCTTTATGGGCTTAGTGGCTAAGGTTTGTCGATGGAACTTGCAGCCTTATATCATTAATAACCATGAAAGTCCTGGACCTGCATTCTATGGGTTTGATGGAGGCGTGCCTGCAGGCATTCCATCCCAGGAACATTATCTTGCAGAGTACTGCGCTGCAGCAGTAAGTATGATAATGAAGATTGTGCACATGCATCATTATGAAAAATTGACAAACTGGATTTACTTCATTTTTACGTTTTAATATTTTCAATGTAAGATGTTGAAATTGGTCTGCGTGTCTTTGCAGGGAGTGCCATGTCCAGCTGCTACATGGAAATTCTATGTAGCGTTCTCCTTATTCCGTTTAGCTGCGATTTCAGCTGGGGTGTATCAACGCTATTTACAAGTAAGATATTCTTGATTGTATTTGGGATGGTGAAATGTGCATGATGTTTTTGCATTTATATAGAATAAATTTTCACTGCTTAGAAGATTCAGTGTTCCAGATCATGTCCAGTTGCTTCTTTCCATTGTTCACTGAAGCACGGCAATGCTTGTTTTGAGTAGTCTTGTGTCCATTCTGTTGCAATAATTGCTTCCATCTTGACATGCATCACAGTGTCATAGACACCTGTCAGCTCACATCTCCCTACATGGGCACACATATATGCGCAGCCATCCACACCAAATGCACTATATCATGAGCAGTTCACTATTGCTTGAGTTGGCTAGTTTGACTGGCCACTTAGGGATCTTCTCGCACACATGCATATACGTATACGTATACACGTACACATACATACACATATATATGTACATATACATATACATATACATTCATGTAGGAACATATGCAATGATATGGTTATGTATGCTAGTCCTAGTTTGATTAGTCTAGTCTATTTTCATTCCGATGTCTGTGTTTCATATATAACTTTAGGATTTGTGCTTTTGTTATGCTCGATTGTTGGGCTTAATCCAGCAGGGCTAGGTGGCCCTGCGATTAAGATTGGCAGGCTTGCTTGGGGTTTAGATCCATGTGCAATAAGTGGGGCTAGTCAGCTATATTTAGATAGGTATGCCAATTATGTTAGGATGCTCTTCTATATAAGAGTGGCTAAGGCTATTGTGCAGTAGTTCAGTTGAGCGCTCCCAACTTGAGGGCAAGCTTCGATCTTGAGCCAAGACTCTTCTAAATACATGCCAGATGCAATATGCTATGCTGTGGGTTCCTTGTGGATGGGCTTTGGTGGTATGGGATGTCAATATCTTTGGCATAGGCCTCTAAGTTCATTCCCACATGCTCGGTGGTGGTTGGGAGGTGAGTTTTCCTGCTCCATGATTGTTCATTGCTAAGAACTACTATGGATGTAATAAGGGTTTAGATCTGGACGGGATTTGACAGTGGTATCAAAGCAGCCCTGTCACAGGTGGAACCAACGGTATGCAGGAATTGTGATGTCCAGATATGCTTTTGGTGATTGCTTTAGATGCTTGGAATTAATGTCTATGTCAGGATTGTGTGGTAGGGGTTGAGAGTTGATTCTTGAAGTAGGGTGATGGTGTTAGGGGAAGATGTGCTCAACATGGGCGATTCCTATTGGAGGTCAGCATCTCCTGATGTACCATGGTTTGGGAGAGAGTGAGGGCCTTTGATTGTACCCTTTGCGAGCTTAGCTTAGGAGTAGTGTTGGAAGCCTATTGGGTCCTGCGCATGTACAAGGAGGGGAGCTGATCAGTCCAGGACAGGTTGGCACAGATCCAGGGCTCGATCAGCTCCCTGGGGGTCTGTTTGTCTGTGCGCATCTGGATAGGACAGTTCCAGGCTGTTCTGCAGCCCTAGAAGGCCTGCTCGATGGCGGGATTACAGCCCTCCTGCTGCGCCTTATATAGGCCAGGTTGAGGGTCCTGTGTGGCCACCCTTTGACTGTAGGACCCGACCTGTTTGGTCGAGTTCCTAGGGCCAGATGTAAGGGAGGAGCGATCTGCTGGTCGGCCTCCTACTGGTTTCGGCCTTACAGGAAGGTGGGGTCAGCCCCTTATATGGCTGTGTCCAGCCCTTCATATGGTAGGGATTGGCCCCCTAGAGGCATGTTGTCCCATATAGGGCTGCTGGTCGGGGCCTGGGATGTAGAGGCTAGATAGGCCCCCTCCCTCTCTTCTTAGAGAATCTCTTGTACCACATTCATTGGAGGTTTTTCCCAGCAGTACATAAGGTTTTTCTCTGACATCCCTTGCACTGTGTGTGTGTGTGTGGGTGTGTGCCATTATGGAAATCTTTTGGCATACCAAACATGGCATAAAAAGTCATAGGCTGCTTTCAGTGCATCAACTTTGTTCTCCTAAGATGCATGGTGGTTTGAACATCACGAATATCCAGGTGCACATCCTTGCTCACAGGGGAAAAATGCTGCTGCCATTTCTGCAAGGTGATCAGCCTTGGGCTCTTATGATTAGATCTCTAGTCACACATATCAGTATTTCTGCCTTTGGTCAGTGGCAAATCAATTACTGGGCTTTCTTATTTGGTCGCATCGATGGCACTTTGCCTGACTATCCTTTGGTCTTCAGTTTGCTTCTTGATTGGAAGCATGTCCTCTCTCATTTGGAATGGCATGGTTGACAGTATTTGTTGGGTAATTCTGAAACCATTCACTGGTCGACAGTTTTTCAGTCTCCACTGGCTTTACAGGAACCTCGCCGTTCCTACTTTGTTTCTTTTAAGGGCATCACTTCTGTGTTGCTGATGTTATTCATGATGATGGCTCTGTGCTATCTTTTTCTCTGGTAGCTACACGGTATGGCTTGGCTCTCATTGTCGTGCTTTGTGGCAACAAATTGCTTATATGCTTTCACCTTTTGTTCTAATTCCTCCTTTGGAACTTCAGGACAGGTTGGAGGATTGGACTTTGACTTCCCCAGGGTCCTCTTCTTGCCCTTTGAGGCTATCTCGGATTATGGTGCCTGCATTGTATAAAATCCTTTTGCCTAAACCTTGGGTTTCAGAGAAAGGCAATTCTATTTGGCGAAGTGGTGGAGAAAGCGATTACAGCAGCTTTGGGCCTACAAAACTCCTCTTCGGCAAGAGGTTTTCTTTTGGCGAGTGCTTCTTGGCATTTTTCTATCTGGACAGATGTTGGCTCGTAGACACATTGCTCCTGCTTGTTGCCACCACAAATGTTTGAGTTTTCAGGAGACCGTGCCTCATTTATTCTGGTTTTGTCCATGTTCTCGTGAGTTCATTGATCTTCTTCGGCAGCGCCTGCGAGCTGTTCTTTTTGGGAAGTCTTTATGGCTCTTTAGTTTTCATCCACCCAGACCGGAGTTTCATATTTTCTTTGTTTGGGTTCGCTATAGGGCACTATGGAGTTTATGGAGGACAGACAAGAATTGTAAAGTCTTTGGTGATCCTTTATTTTCCTTGTTTGGTTTTTTTAAGCGTTCTCTGCAGCAATCCTTCTTTGATTGCTTGCAGACGCGTTGCATAGATCATGATGTATATCTAGCATACATTGATATTTTCAGTTTGATGTAATTTCGAAATTCGGCCGCCTCGTTTTTTTTTTCCCCCCCAAGAAGGGGATTTCTATTAAGTAAGAGAAAAAACCCGTGAGAGCAAGCTCAAAGCGGAATACATCATGAAATCATGAGGATAAATAAACCTCCTTTGAATGAGGTGGAAAACAACCAAGGCTGAGGCTGAAAGTGCCACCTCAACCCTGTAGAAGTCTCAGAGAAGAAAGGAGAATCCTTCCATTCCTTGAAGAAAGAATCCCTCCTAGCTAAGGTCGCTGCACGGGAGTCTCCCTGCATACTCGTCTATACGGCCATCAAGAAATGTCCAGATACTAGCCAATGTGTGCGAGGGATGAATCTGAGTTCCCTCCCATGCCTCTGTGCATCTGGCTCTCCAGATATGCCAGGCTGCTATGCTTGCTAGAATCTCCCAAGAGGTATCCACAGAGGCATGCACAGCTGCAAAAGGAAGGTGTGGTATCACATCCAAAAAACAGGACTCAACCTAATGACGTCGAATCAAAATGGCCTGAGAGGAGTCAAGTCTCTCATAGAATACCTGAGGTCTTGTAAGAGAAAGCCAAGCCACTGAGCCCCATGTCACAAAGAATGGGGAGTGGGCAAAGTGACTAAAAATCCTGGCTACCCCCATCCAAATCATCCTCGCCTGTCTGCAATCCCATAAGCAATGCTGAATAGTCTCCAAAGCAGAGAGGCAACAAGGGCAAGTAGGGTCAGCTCCGAACCTGGATCTCCAAAAGTTCACTGCAATCCCACCATGGATAGGAAGCCAAAAGAAAAGAGTGATCTTTCTATTCGTGTGGGATTTGCAGAGTCTCTTCCAGAAGCACCTCTGCAAATCCGCAGTGATATCAAATGTCTAGCAATGAACAACTCTGGAAGGTCTCCAACCTTTACTACTAAGCTGGAATCTCCTGGCATTACTGACCGTGTAACGAAAGAAGGGGATGCTCTTCTCTCGATGCCCTGCGTCAATCCACTCCCACTCTCCAGGGTCCTACTGCAGACACCTAATGGGAACTCCCCCGTAGAGCCAAAGCCTCCAAGATCCGGTGGAGAGAAGCCGGGGGTCTGGGTCGAGGAACCACTCTGAATCTGATTCCTACACCCAAAGACCTACAACCCTGATAGCCTGAAAAGCAAACTCAACCAAGATGTCCTCTGTGGACTTGAGCAATTTGCCACCATCATGCAGACTAAAAACCAAAGCATCCTCTTGTGCATCTCGAAAGGCCAAAACCTGAAGAGGAACACTGCCTCTCGTAAAAGTACCTGCCCAAGTGGAGCAAGTGAGTGGCATATCATCTGTGTCTACCCAATCTGCTGGAAGGGCTGCCTCAATCTGCAAGATCCTCCCTGCACTCCCTCTGAGATGTTCTGTCAGCTAAGATTTGGTTTCCTCTGGAAGGCTGCAGAAAGCTTTCCATGACCCCAATGATGAGGCGGGTTCCCTCTCCCACCTGGACCACTGCATGTAGAGTGAGGCACCAAGTGGTTTGCCATGATCATCCAATATACTGTTATTCCATATGATCGATTGCCTATCAATCTCTTTACGAGAGGAAGGGGGAATCCTTCGAAGAGTGCTCCTGAAACTGACCCATGCTTTTAGTATGGCAACCATGAGAGGGGACAAAGGTGATCTGAGGTGTGCTACGGAGAAAATCCACCTAATACTGCTTGTCCAGTCTCCTCTTGAAGAAGGTGTGCACGTCTATATGCTGCTAATAAAAAATGCCTTCCATGGCTCCTACCCTGGCATAAGTCCCCGCACTACCATCTTGCAGAGTAAAGATCTGCATTGTAAATTTGGATCAATAATATTGAGACCCCCTTCCTGTGTAGGGAGGATGAGGGTCTCCCAAGCCACCATAGCTAACGCATATGCTATGCCGTCAAGCCCACTCCAAAGAAAATTTCTGATTGGTCTCATGAGCTGAGTGATGCAGTCCCTAGAACGGCACCAGCATGAACACATGAACCAGGCCGTGGCCAAGAGGACCTGGTTGACCACCACAACTCTAGAGGCAAGATTCAGCTTGGCTGAGCTCCAAAAAAGGAGCTTCCTCCTGATGCTCTCCACACGTGAGCAAATTGCTGCGTGGAAGAAATATCCAAGCCAACCTGGCAGCCCAAAGACCTGATTGGCACACCCCTCTGAACCCAAGTGAATCCTATGTCAAGCCCCAAAACTGGAGTGTCCTCATCACTGATCCAAATGCCATTGGATTTATGCCAATTTATCTGTGCCACCACCGCCAAAAAAAACAAATTCAATGTTGTCCTGAAAGAAGTGAGCGTCTGTGGTGTGGCATCCAAGTAAACTGCTGTGTCATCTGCTAACTCACGGTCAAGTAGCTCCTCTTCCCTTCTGATGGGAAGTCTCAGCCCAAAGATGTTAGCTTGAGATCTAACATAGATACTCATAGCTTTAGCCACGAACAAAAAAAGAAGAGGAGGAAGGAGGCATCGCTGACAGACTGATCTAGAAATTTGAAATCTCTCACCCCTTACCCCACCAATAAGTACGTCGATGTGGGCTGATCTGTACAAAGAGGAAACACCTCTGATCCAAGCATCAGTAAAGCCAAAACGTAGAAGGGTGCCCTCCAAAAACCCCCAATTTACTCTATCATAAGCTTTCTCAAAATCCAAGAGTAGAATGGCTAGATTCTGGCCGCTCTGCATGGCCCACTCTGAAGCTTTCCAAAAAGAAAAAATGTTATAAAAAATGCTTCTGCCATGCACAAATTCCGTTTGAGTGTCATGAATAAGATCTGGGAGAAGGGACTGCAATCAGAGGCTGATTGCCTTGGCCAGAATCTTGTAACATGTCCCCAAAAGTGTGATAGGCCTCCACTGGGACACTAAATTTCTGCACCTCGTTCCAGGATAAGGTGGATGAGACCCTCTGTGAGCGACCCGGGCATCTCGCCAGAGTCCCAAATGCCCTGCAGGGCTGATGTAATGTAGTCTCCAATCATATTTTAAAATGCAATGAAAAAAGAAGGCGTGAGGCCATCCGAACCTGGGCACTTGCCCTTGTGAAGGGCTGAAAGTGCAATCCTGAACTCTGTGTTGGTGAAAGGTGCATCAAGCAAAACATGCATATCCGGTCTCACCAACAAAGGGATGCTCTACCAAATAGCCTGTCTAGCATCCTCTCTATCCTGTGTGTCAAGATCTGCAGTAAGAAGGGCGGCATAAAAATCTTAATCTATGCGCATGACATCATCTGGATCTCTCTTTAAAACCCCATGTGAGTCATTAAGTTTGGAATATGCTCTCTCTACTTTGTCTAGGGCCAAGAGTAGAGAAAAAGTGCTTATTGACTTTGCCCGTGCATGAAAGGCATACTCTGCTCTCTGATCAAGCACTCTGATCAAGCAATATCTGCTGATGAGCCCTTGCTGCAGCAAGGCGCTCCTAAATCCAAGCATTTGAAGGCCGTTTCTGCTCTTCCCTCTACAAAGCTGCCAATTGCTGGCGAACAACAATCTCACGTCTGAGAATATCTTGTCTCCTGGTACAAGCAAGTGAGTGGTAGAAGTCGCTAATACTAGAAAGGGCAGTAGCTAAATGTGATGGAGATGGCTGCCCACCCTGAACATGAGAAACCCATATCTGCAGGGCTGCCTATGTGAGGTCCTCCTCTGTGTACAAGGCATCTGGAATCCTGATGCTCGCAGACCGGCCTCTCAAGTGAGGGTCTGAGATAGCCAGCACAATAGGAAAGTGGTCTGAAGTGGAAACCCCAGCAGCAACGCATACCGATGCACCTTTGTCTAGTCCCCAATCATCTACATAGAGTTTATCAATGCGTGCATGAATAGGCGTCTGTTGCCTCCTATTCGACCAAGAGAACAGAAGGGACTGTGGCTGAATAAGAAAGGCATCTTCCAACCAAGTATCTTTGCCACAGTAGTGAAAAAGGAAGGCATCCCAAGTTGCTCTCGCCAAAGAGTGAAGTCCTCCTTGTCTACCCCCTTTTTTGTCTTCCAATCACCCATGAATCCGCAATGGGGGCCCAGGAGAGCAAATCCTTCCACATAATGACACGTTCCCCTTTAATGTTTGAGGCATACAGGTTAAGGAAACCAACCTTACGCCATCCAATCAAGAGAATAATCCACTGAGTCCTAGAGGGGATAATGACTCCGTGCCCAACAACTAAGGGGAGAACCGATTGTGAAACTGAAATAGAAGTGCCTCCCCTGGTGCCCAAGGCAGGCGAGCAAAATGTATGGCGAGAAAGCAACTTGCTTGACTTGGCACAATCTCTAGAATCCAGTTTGTGCTCGTGAATAAATAAGATATCAATGGAACCCCTAATAACACCTAGATGAAGTTGATCTCGGATCAGTTGTCTGCGGCAGCGATGTGGGATGCCACCTAGGCCCTGTATGTTTTAGCGAACAATCCTTATCGACGGGAGGATGTAGAGTGGAACACCTTACCCGATCTAGTGGCGGAAACAAACCTCTCAACAGGGGAAGACCTCCTACTCAAGGAGCGAGGAATGGAACCAAGTGGCGGAAAATCAACTGGGGAAAGAACCGCCCTGTCAATAGGAAACCCAATCACCCGCTCACCAAAAGTAGAGGGCACAAACTCCTCCTCTAGGAAATGTTAAGCACCTGCCAGAGCTGAAAATGAGTTCTTGTGAATCAGGCCAGACACCGGAGTGCGAAGGATCCCTCTGAGGAAAGAGGATCAATAGTGTAAACCATCTCCTTCCCCCTATGGAAGGGAGGAAGTGAGGACTGCTCTCGATCTCGTGTCTGCACGGCCACGGAGAGTTCTACTGCCTCGAGGAGAGTGTCTGGCACCGATGGTTCCAGGGAAGAAGCTACAACCTGGGAGGAGGTCGAACCTGAAGCGTCTCGGACTGTGTGAGGTGAGACTGGAGGGACAACTTGAGGTGAAGCAGAGTCCACTAGTGTATCCTCGTGAACTGAAGGAGGAATCTGCACGCGAACTGGAACCCACTAGTATGCGGCGGGTGCCCCTGTAGGTCGTGAGGTACCTGAGGTAGAAGGTGGCGGTAGCAAAGGAGCGCATAGTCGAGGAGTACTCTGTCGAGTAGGAGCTGTACCACCACCCTGAGGAGGACCGCCATGCGGAGGTCGAGGAGCAGGTGTTGGACCTGTACCACCGCGCTGTTGAGGTCGATGAGCAGGTGTTGGACCTGTACCACCCCCTGTCGAGGTCGTGGGGCGGTAACTGTACCAGAGGGCTTCTTGGGCCTTTTCTTCTTCCTGGGGCAATCCTTGTCAAAGTGCCCAATGGTCCTGCATATCCTACACTGGTCCTGCCTGCCTGTAATCTTTACTCTCTGGCGAAAAAAGGAACCATCAGGGCGCTGGATCATAACATGGTCCATCGTGAGGTTGGAATCCTTACAGAGGACCGTAACTGTAGGTACCCCATCAGCCTTGGTTTCCTCTGCTGCAGTCAACAGTAACCCAGGGAGGAGTGGGATCTCAGCGATTGTGTCGAAATACTCCCAATAATAGAAAGAAGTTGATGGTAAACCTGGGGAAGCCCGGGAAATCTGATGAAGAGCGAAAAGATTTCCTTATCTACCTCCATTGGGTCGAAACCAATATTGAAGGCGTCAAAGAGATCTTCCTGTGTCCCAGGTATAAAAACTCAGCTTTGAGCACGGTGCTCGCAGCCTCTGGAGTGTCAAAAACAACTTGGAAAAAACCTCGTCCCAGAAGACGAACATCTAACAATCGTGGAGTGAGGTCTGGGGGGAGAGCCACAAGCATCTAGTCTCTGGCTTGGGATCTGGAAGGGTGAGACCCGAAGATGCGTGCGAGCAACGTGATAGAGCATTCAATCTCTATGTCCTTCTGGAGATGCTGCAACTCGTCTTTAGAAAAAGTAATAGTTTTCGCAGCCGGTGGAGTTGGAGTAGGATTGGCTGACGGAATATCCATCGCCAATCGAGGTGAGGAGGCTGATTTGAACACTTTTGAGGCTCCGTCCGCTCCAAAAAGCACTGCGGGAGAAGGAAGAGGGGGGAGACAGGAAGAAGAGAAGGGGGGTAGAGGAGAGGGCTAAGGTGGGGGGATAGGGAGTGGGGGAGAGGAGAGGGGGGTAGAGGAGAGGGCTGAGCGAGGCTGAAGCGGGGGGGAGAGAGCGGGGTAGAGGAGAGGGGGGTAAAGGGGAGGGAGGTAGAGGTGGGGGGTAGGGAGCAGGTAGAGGGGAGGGGGGTAGAGGCGGGGTGTAGGGAGCGAGGTAGAGGGAGGGCTGAGGCAGGGAGCGGGGGAGCAAGGAAGGGGGAGCGGGCTGAGCGGGAGAGGAGAGAGGGGGGTAGAGGAGAGGGAGCTAGAGGCGGGGGGGTAGAGGCGGGGGGTAGGGAGCGGGGTAGAGGGAGGGATGAGGCAGGGAGTGGGGGTAGGGATTAGGGGAGCAGGGAAGGGGGAGCGGGCTGAGAGGGGAGGGTGTCATGACAAGAGAAATTACTAATCCGTGATTAGTAGACATTGAAAACATTATTATATATTATACGCCAATGGTGTAACATGTACTTTTATTTATGATGGACACTGACCGATTTGTTATGGTGGTGGATCATTTGAGTAGATAGGACTAGTGGAGCTGGAGCCACTGCTTCAGACGGCATTGAATTTAGACATGTGATACTTATTCTATTAATAAAAATGTGCACACACATGTCTAGGTCCTAGGGGCAAAAGGAAGGGAAGGGTGCATTAAGGTGCATTGAATGGTAGATGCATGGGTCATAGGCTAAGGGTAGGTGTAAATGGGAAGATGGAATTTGATTGATTTCAAGGGACGTTAATGAAAGGGTATCACCTTTTCATTGTGAATCTCACATAGCATTCTCTCTACCACATTGCATTCATCCGCCGCCATCTCTCCCACCTTGCATGTAGGTCGAAAATAGAAACAAGTACTCTCCCCGGGACACTCTTCCCCATTGGAGGGCCAATTGGCATTCAAATTCTGCATACATTGCACACATTTGCGTTCTTGAAAAGTCTGGTTCTTCATAGAGGGGGCGGGCTGAGAGGGAGAGGAGGGGAAGGGGTAGTGGGCTGAGAGGGAGAAGAGGGGGAGGAAGGGAGAGGCTGAGGGTGGGGGAGGGGCTGAAGGAGAGGGGGCAGCAAGGGAGCGGGGAGGAGCAGCAGCTTTAGCCCTTGCAATAGTTTGAAAGATGGCTACCTCGTTTTGAGGTCGCTACTCTTGTTATATAATCAATCAAAAGTTTTCAAAAAAAAAAGTGTGTGTGTGTGTGTGTATGTGTTTTCAGTTCAGTTTGTGTGTTTTGCTTTGCTCTCTCCTTTCTATTCAGTTTCCGCAGCACTTTCACATGGTATCAGAGCCTATGGAGAGACCCAAGGCGTGAGGGAGCCTGAAGCCAACAAACTGTGTGGAGATTAGGGCTGCTGTTCGGAGGTGTTTTGAAGAGGAATGTATGGAGGTGTGGACTGATTGGGTGTCAAGGAAGGTGCGTAGTTTTCAGATTTGAAAGGAGGTGTTCTCGAGGGACGGGACAGTGAAGGTGTGAGGGTATCTAGGCCTTAATTCTCTTCACTATCTTCTCCAGCCCTCTATTCTGTTTCTCCATCAATCCCCTTCTCTACCTTCTTTTCCATCTGCCTTCTTCTCTCAGTTCAACTCTCTCTTCACTTTGATCTAGCTACCTTGGCTGAGTTTGCAGATAACAAGGTGAAAATTACCGTATTACCCACCTTCCCCTTGGACTGTCAATTGGATGGACTGAATTATGGGGTGTGGTGGGTCATGATGGAAGCTTTCCTGTAGTCATATGATTTGGCAGACTTAATGTTGGTGGGAGTTATCAGGTCTAATCCCCTTGCAGAAAATCTAGGGATCCTGCAGCAGAGGTGGTAGAGACCATGTCTCAGCTGTGGGACCCATTTTCCTAAGCTGTACTCCTCAAGTCATAAATCACGTGAAGTACATGAGGGTGCCCAAAAGTATTTGGGAGCATTTGGCATCCTTGTACAACTGAACCTCTCCCATGAAGAGGGTCTCTTTGGAAGTGTAGATGAGTTTGTTGGATCTCACGAAGTCTTCATGGATGCGGGAGCACATCAATAAGATACAGGAGCTTTAGCAAGAGATTCTCCAGGCGGGGAAGCAGATATCATTTGAGGACATGGCCATAACATTGATGTCCCACTTGTCTTCACAGTACTCTGCTTTTTATTTGTCCTTGATTACTAGTGGAAGGATGAATACATTGACTTGGTGGGAACAAAAGGGAAGGAAGAAGATAATAGCTGAACGAAAAGAATCCTAAAGGCTTCACACACGTATAACCATTGTGGCAAATAAAAAGACACTTGTTATTTGTAGAAGACAATTCAGTTTGCAATTGATTCATCGAACCAAACACATTGTATCGTAATGCTCTTGCAGGAACCTTGAATCAATCGTATGCTTGTGCGTGATAGCAAGTCCTTCAGCCAAATCAGTCATCTCCTCAATCACCCCGCCTACCACACATCGTTCATTTGTCGATCAATCGTCTTGCTTCATCAATTATCTGCTAGCGTCACTCAGCCCAATCAATTGTCCAACCAATCAATCGTCGCCTAGAGATTAATTTATTGTATCATCTTCAACCAAGAGCTGCAGTTAGGAGTTTCATTCCGCCGACTCGAAGCAATGTTCTATTGCCCCATGAAGAAAAGCAACGTCATTATAGATGACATCCCCAACGAAGTGCTCAAAACTTTCATTGGAGTTCTTCTACACCGCCACCATAGACCCAAAAATCAAAATCGCTCTTCCACACTGCAGAATTGTAACACCCGTCCCTTGCCCAACAAATGCGTCGGCGCTCCTAGGGTCTGAGGCATCTTCAAGACAACAAGGTGCAGTTCCCAACACAACGCTCAAAGATTTGTGATCGAAATGCTGTGACTCCGAATCTCCATGCCAGTCATCAAACACGTCGATCGGAGCCCGCATGATCCGAAGAATCTGAGAAACTAGAAAGAAGGGACAGCACCTCATCCGAGATGATAGTGATACTTTAAGGAAATGGTGAATCTGCATCTGCTTTAAGTCATTTGGAAGTTCTCCGTGGTGTCAACCCAACACCTTTGTCAACTGTTGTTCGATGCTCTGTGACGCCCTTGTTGGTGGACCTTTGTTTAAAAAGAATACTTCATTAAGTATGAATGAAAACCCGCAAGAGAAAGCTCTGATGCGAAAGTTGTTGGTGGACCTTTGTCTGCCCTAGTGGAGTGAAATCCCGCAAAGAGAGTGTTTTTAGGCAACCTGGGCTTGTACTTTTGACGAGGACAGGCATGAAATAAGAAGTAACGATAGCAAGCAAAGGGTAGCAAGGGCCGCAATAGAAGAGATTTCAATTCAGGTCAGCAGATTAGTCTTCAAGTCACTATAGCATCAACTTAGGTATACTACACTGCACCACACTTGGATCTAATTATGACCACCATTGCAATTCACTAGATCATTAGTTAACACAAGTACATTTACACATTAGTGCAGTCTTGGCCTAGTGTAGCAGACATCATCAAGTTTGGCCATAGATGGATAATATATAGTACATACTTGATGCAAACGAGTGGTTGGATGCATGACTTTACTTCTATCCCACTAGTAGCATTCAATGCCTCACATACCTTGGTTACAATCTATGGAGTTTTAATTGTATTTTTGGCTTCTAGGCCTTTATACTACCATCTCCACTATGACTGTATGATAGATGCTACATCCCATGTTGATGGATGTTTAGCCATGATTACCTTCAATTTTTGAAAGTTAAAGCATAGTAGTTTGACAAAGCTTTCATGCCTTGTCATTTTTTTGGTCCTCTTTAGGAAAGCATAGTACCATACTTGCACGTTCGGCCCCAACTTTTATGCAGTCCTTGGATTTTTTTGTCCACACTGACTATGCAATCTTCTATGACTTTGCATCCTATGACTAAGATTATTCTATTACAGCATACCTCAAACAGTGTTGTTAGTTCTTTTGGATTGGCGACAGCCTTATTATTTGTCATAACCTTTTGATTGCAACTTCATGGCTACACCAACTAGACGATGCGAACCCGGGCAATTGTCCTTATGAATGGCAAGAAGCGCAGTCGTGAACTCTATTGATAAAAGGTGCATTAAGTGAGACCCACATATTTGGCTTCAATACACTGCCATATAGCACATCTGGCATCATCTCTAGCCTGTGTGTCAGGATATGCTATGAGAAGGGCAGTATTAAAATCTGTAGCTATGTGAATGACGACATCAAGATCAATCTACGAGACAATTTCCCTAGTCAATAAGCTGTGAGACACTTTCCCTAGTATGTCTGGGGCCAAGGGTAGTGAAGAAGTGTTTATTGACTCTACCTTCCATCGGAGTCTAGAATGACTCTCGTGCATGAAAGGCATCTCTGCTTTCTCTGATCTAGCAATATTTGTTATGGGCCCTTGCTGCAGCAAGGCGCTCTTGAATCCAAGCATTTGTAGGCTCTTCCGTCTGCAAGGCTGCCAACTGTTGGTGAATACCAACCTTGCGTCTAAGAATGTCACTTCTCTTGGTGCTAGCAAATGAATGATAGAAATTTTTAACACCAATGAGAGGGCTGCAATCAGATGTGAAGGAGACGTCACTCCACCCTGAATGTGAGAAACCCAGATTTGCAACGCTATCTCTGTGAGGTCCTCCTCTGCATAAAAAACATCTGGAATCCTGATAGTGGAAGAGCGTCCTCTCAAATGAGGCTCCGAAATCATGAATACCATGGGAAAGCGATCTGAAGTGGGTACCCTAGTGGAAATGCATACTGACCCACCTCTATGCAAAGCCCAATTATCACATAAAATCTATCAATCTGTTCATGGATAGGCATTTGCGGCCTCTTGTTTGACCATGAATACAGGAGTGACTATGATTTAGTGTGAGAGGCATCATCAAACCATGTATCTCTGCCACTGAATAGGAACAGGAAGGCATCCGAGGCTACTCTCTTCAAACAGTGAATGCAACCCTCTCTACTCCCTTTCTTATCTGTTGAAGGCAACTTCATCATCTTAAAGTCACCTCTAATAAGCTATGAATTTGCAATGGGGGCTTAAGAGAGCAGCTCCTTCCACATAGGAGATGATCCCCTCTATTGTTGGGGACGTAAAGGTTGAGGAAGCCAACCTTACGTCCCCTAATCAAAAGAAGAATCCATTGAGCTCTAGAGAGATGATGACTCTGTGTCTAGCAACCAAGGGTAGCAACCAAGGGGAGAGATGAATCTGAAACTGAAATGCATGTACCACCCCTAGTGCCAGGTGTTGGTGACCAGAAAGTGTAACCTGAAAGCATGTTAGGTGACTTGGCACAATCTCTGACATCTAATTTGTGTTCATGAATGAAAAGAATATCAATAGAGCCCCTAGTAATACCTGGATGAAGCTGATTATGAATCAGCCTGCGAACGGCGGCGATGTGGCACACCACCAAGGCCTTGTAAGTTCCAAAAGACAATTGTCATGGGCGGGAGAAGGTAGGATGGAATACTTTACCTGACTTGGTAGTGGAAATGAACCTCTCTTGAGAGGAGCCCTCCTCCCAACTTGTCGAAGGGAGGAAGATCCATGCTGGAAAGAACCCCACATTTGCGGAGAGAAATGCTCAGTCGGTAGGAAATCCAATAACAGCATCCCCAAATGTGGAGGGTAAAACTCCTCCCCGAATTGTGCCAAATCTGCTAGGATAGAAAAAGAGTTCCTATGACGCACTCCCGACACTGGAGTGTAAAGAAATCTCCACACTCAAGGAAGCCCCCTTGCCTCTTTCAATGGAGGAAGCTCGGAGAGTAGTAGAAAAAGGGGGCTGCTGAGATAAAAGGCCAAGAGTTTGAGTGTCTGCATGAGAGCCCTCACTGGTTCTATCCACAACTAGAATTGAAGTATCTTTGGCAAACTGAAGCGTCAGGTGGTTCCTCCTGATCTGTAACTAATGGAAAAGTAGCCCAAGGTGCGACCAAAACAAGAATGTCTTCTACCATGATCATAGAAGAACCCGGGGCATGAGAGGGGTCCTCCTACGCTGTTATCAGGGGACAGTAGGGGGGGGGGGGGCATGAAGAGGGTCCTAGATGCGTTGAAGGACTCGATGGTGCTGTTGATGGAGGTCTAGTAGCAGGCGATGCAAGACGAGAAGGGGGTACTGAAGGAACGGTACGAGGGGTAGCCACACCTGAAGACTTCTTGGGTCTTTTTTTCTTCCTTGGACAGTCTGTAGTGAACGAATTGCTGAAGGATCCTGCAGATCTTGCACTGGTCCCGTCTGCTCGCAATCTCAATCCTATGACGGAAAAAGATTCGTCTGGACACAGAAGCATGATGTGGTCATTCGTGATGTTAGAGGCAAAGACAATGACCATAACTCTAGGCACCCCATCGGCCTTAGCTGCCTCTACTGAAGACGAAGGCAGGCGGGGGGGTGGGGGGGGGGTCTCTGTGACCACTCCAGAGTCCAAAGGATGCTCTGATAGTAGCAATGTGTCGATGGTACACCTGAGGAAGGCTGGATAATCGCACAAAGAGAGAGACAATCCTCCTCAATTGGATCAAAATCCAAAGTGAAAGGTGACATGAAAATCCTCTTGGAGGCTAGCACCTAATGGTAGCCTTGAGCATCAAAGCCAAGAATAAAAAACCACTTGAAAGAAGCCCTGTCCTAGTAAGCGTACCTTTGAAAGGTGAGGAGCAAGGTCTTCCGGTAAGGCCGCAAGCATCCAGTCCTTGGTTTGCGATTTGGAAGGGTGGGACCCGTGGATACAGGTGAAGAGCGAAGTAGAACTTTCTAGTTCTACATCCTTTCTGAGTTGTTGCTACAACTCGCCTTTTGAAAAATAAGTGTTTTCACGGCTGGTGGAAGCGGTCGAAGATTGACTAAATGGGAATCCATTCGTCAATCGAGGTGAAATGGCTGACACAAACACGATGAAGCTCCATTTGACAAGTCCTTGCTGGCGATAGGTGCTTGAAAAAGGGTAATTAAGAGAGAGAGGAAGGGGCTGAAGCTGTACGGTGAGAGGAGGGAAGGTTGAGGGGAATGGCAGGGGCTGAGAGTAGGGAAGGATGAGGTGAAAGGGGAGATTGAGGGGAGGGAAGGCTGTGAGAGTGAGGGGGGAAGAGAGACAAGGTAGTGGGGAGGGGGGGGAGGGTGGGGCTAAGGGGGGCGGAACAGATATGGCGAGGAAGCTAGGGAGGGGGGCGGACCTAGGAAGGGGGATGGGACAGCTAGGGAGGGGGGTGGGGGAGCTAGGAAGGGGGGCGGGACAGCTAGGGAGGGGGAAGGGGAGCTAGTGTGGGGGGCAGCAGCAGGCCGAGGGATAGAGGGGGAGCCGTGACAGCAGAGCAGAGGCAGAGACGTTGAGGGAGAGGCCAGCAAGGGATGGAAGTGGCGAGGAGCAGCAGCGGAAGTTTAGACAAATATTTTCGACTTTTGGACGCCTAGAATTTCTAGTTCATGGTACTTGGTTTTTTAGGCATTCGTGCTAGCATCCAACCGGTAGGAAGTGTTTTCATTTTCTTTTGGCCGATGGCAAGGCTCAATATAGCGCGCATGGTCTTTATCTTTCTTGCTTTTTCTCTATATCTCTGCTTTTTTTTCAAGCTGAAGCTTACGTGCATGAGGTGTATATTGGTTTTTTAGGCATTGGTACTTGGTTTTTTAGGCATTGGTGCTAGCATCCAAATGGTAGGAAGTGTTTTCATTTTCTTTTGGCCGATGGCAAGGCTCAATATAGCACGCATGGTCTTTATCTTTCTTTCTTTTTCTCTGTATCTCTGCTTTTGTTTCAAGCTGAAGCTTACGTGCATGAGGTGTATATTGGCAGTGGGTTCTTCTACTTGGAAACTTCAAATTTTAGTGGATTTGTTTTGAAAGCACACAAATTGGTTGAGATATGATTTGTCATTACATATGTAATTTGTCTCAATCGGCATGCCAAGGTTTTCTTGAGTTGATATAGACTTCTGTAAATTTTATGGGGTCATGAGATGCCTATGTTTGGTTTTTAACCCACTCTCTCTCCTTTAGGTGCACAAGTTTTATTTGTTGTTCGCCATTACGTTGTTAACTCTTTTGCATATAGGGAAATGCTTCTGATGACAAAGGCAGTAACACTGCTGGGGAGTTTGCTCGCTATCTCACAGCTGTTGCTCTAAGGTTTGTGGAAAGTGCCATAGTGCTTTGTGATGGACCACCTCAGCTGGCTTCAGGTAAGTTTGTCAAAGATTCTAAGGGACCTTAAATCAAGTATTTCATCACTTTTTTATTTCTTAAAAGCAACTTTAAAATCCAAAAATTCAGGTGAGCTTAGCATCCTTACCTCCGTTTCCTTTTCCTACCCCATATATAGTTAAGGAAATTAGTTTTTGGGATGCCTTGTGTACCTATTCATAAGCAAGACTTGTTCTCCGATGTAATAATTTTTCATGTGACTTCTGCTTTGGAAGCAAACCTAAGCCCATCCAAGTCCATAAATATTGTTCCATTGTCAAATGGGAAGCTTGTAGCACGAAGGTTCACTATACAACGAAGTGCTAGTAATGGCATGGCAGACTGTTTTGTTGTGCTTATGGCACCTCTTACTGCTGTGAGAAATTACCAGGATGAATATGTCGAATGCGCAAAGATGAGATCTTCTTGAAAGGCATGAACAATTTGCACCCAATTGAAAGCACAAGGCTGAACATTGCAAAAATAGTGAAACAGTTCTCCCTTAACTGGTCATAGAAGATCGTACCCCCCCCCCCCCCCACCCCGAGAGGTGAGTACGAACAAAACCCACGAGAGCAAGCTTAAGGTAGAAATACATCATGCAAGCATGAAAAAATACTTGGAAGGGCCAATAAAAAGCTCCTCAAACTGAACAAGAAATAAACCAAGGTTGAGGCTGAAAGTGGCATTTGAGCCGTTCTGTGGTCTCCGAGAAAAAAGGGAAGCCCCTCCATTCCCCAAGGAATGTAGCCCTCCTAGGAGAAGACGTGCTCGTCCAAACGGCCATCAATGTGTGAATAGTATTTGCCCAAATGATGGCCAAAGTGTGAGAAGGGTGGACTTGGGATTCGAAAGCCTCTGTGCATTTGGCTCTCCAGATATGCCACGCTGAAATACTCACTAATATCTCCCTCCACCGAAGCATGCGCAGGCTTGATGTGCGAAAAGTGAACATCATCCAAAGAGCATAACTCAACTAAATGCCATCGTATTGAGAGAGCCCAAGAAGAGTCATGCCTCTCATAAAAGACCTGAGGCCCGAGCCCCAGGTCATGAAGAAGGGAAAACATACTCAAAATCTTGGCAATCCCCTTCCATATGATCCTCTCCTCTATCTGAGCTTTGGATGTCCTCCAGCCTCTACAATCAAGCTGAAATCTTCTTGCATTATGGACTATGTAACAAAAGAAGGGGATGCTCTTCTGTCGCTACCCTGCATCAATCCACTCCCACCCTCCGAGGTCCCACTGTAAAATCTTTGTGGGGTTTCCTCCATAGATCCAAATCCTCCATGAGCCCAAGGAGAGAGGAAACGGGTCCTCGTCTAGGTACCGTTGTGAATTCGAGCCGTGCATCACATAGCCTAAGATCCTGACAGTTTGGAAAGAAACTCCCTACAGAATGTCATGTAAAGATCTAGACCGCCTACCCTAGTCTGAACGTCAGACCATCCTCGTCTTGACTGTCGTAGTGCTATGACTTGAATTGGGAACACCTATCCCTGTGAAAGCCTCCATCCAAGAAGAGCAAGTAGGCCTATCAGCTGTGTGAACCCAATCCAGTGGTATGTTTGCATTAGTTTATTGAATTCTCCCTGTGCTTCCTTTGAGGTGACTTACCTATTGCAATTTACCATCCCTTGGAAGTTTTATGAAAGCTTTCCAAGATCCCAAAGAGGAGGCAAGGACTCTCTCCCATCAAGACCACTGCATATAAAGAGAAGTGCCAAGATGCTCATCAAGTATGCTATCCTTCCACATGATGGGTGGTCTGTCGATCTCTTCTCAAGAGGAGGGGGAATTCTCCAAATATTACTCCTGAGGCTGGCCTAAGTTTCCAAGATAGCAGCCAGAAGAGGAGAGGAGACAGACTTGAGATGGGATGAAGTAAAGATTCATCTAGTATTATCCATCCAATCTCCAATTGAAGAAGGTGTACAGAACCATATGCTGTGAATAAAGAAACCCTTTCATGGCTCTTAAGTAGGCCTACACTGAAAGTTTAGTTACTCACCCTTAGATGGAATTAAAGTCTATTCATACCAACCTTAAGACAAGGAAAACCCCCCCCTCCAAAAAAGGTTAATTTTCCATCTTCTTTAAACCCTCGTGACTCATCCGTTTGGGACCCAAACTGGACCCCGTTTGAACCAAGATTTCACACACAGAAACACCACGCTATGGGGCATTTTTTCAGCCCATTGCAAAACATTTTGGCATCCCTAGCACTTGCTCATTTGTGCCCCCGTGTGGGCCTCGTTTCGCACTAATTTGCTCATATCTTTACTCCATGACCTTCGATTGACAATCCATGTGCACCGACACATTTTCCTACACATGTGGGATAATCTTAGGCACATTATTAACATGACAATCCCTACAACACTAACACCCCTCTAACCCTCCAAACAAAACTACATCAACACCCGCACTTGCGGTAGAGACACCCTTTGCAACTCTCACCCAATTTGCATGTAGCTACGCTCTGACCAATGCCTTCGCCTCCAATGCTCACCAAATCTGCATACAACTCTGCTGCAACCACCGCCTCCAACAATCCTCTAGCTTGATATCCCTGAAATGTAAGAAATCCCTTTGACTCCTCCACGCCATAACATGCCGGACGTCGTCACGTGACAATGATGGGGATATGGACCTCGATGGAGAGGCTAACAATTTCTTTAATCGTAGAAATAATAACAATCAAGGTGGATCTATGATATTGGGACCCCCTTCCCATGTGGGAATCTCCCAAGCCACCCTTGCTAAAGTATATGTTGTACCCTCGAGTCCACTTGATAGAAATTCCTGATAGGCCTCTTAAGCTGAGTGAGGCAATCCCTAGGTGGCATCAATAAGAGTAGACAAACCATGCTGTGGCCAGCAGAACTCGGTTAACAATCACCACCATAGAAGCAAGGTCTAGGTTATCTGAATTCCAAAAGAGGAGCTTCCTCTTGATACTTTCCAAAATGGGAGCAAACTACTATGATGGAGAGATACCCATACCAACCTTGCATGCCAATACCTTAGAGTGTCACCCCTCTGAATCCCAAGTACCATACAGTGACACCCCTTTGAATCCAAGTGAAACCAATATCAACTCCCCAATCCAAAGTATCCTGGTCACTAATCCAAAAGCCATTAGATTCCAATTAATGTGTGTATTTGTTGAGTACAAAACTAATCCAAGGTGGCCATGAAAGAAGTGATAGTTTAAGGAGTGGCATCCAAGGAAACTACAGTGTCATTGCCAACTCACTGTCTAAGAGCTCTTTCTCTTGTCTCAGGGGAAGTCTAAGCCCAAAAATTTCAGCTTGAAATATGAGAAAAGATACTCAGAGCCAGCCACAACCAAAAAATATAAAGGGGGCTACAGGGCATGCGTGACGGACTGATTTGGAAATCTGAAATCTCTCTCCTCTTACTCCTCTGATAGCATCTGGCTGTGGGCCTATCCGTATAAGGAGGAAACGCCTTTGATCCATACATCTGAATATCCTAAACGAAGAAGGGTACATTCTAAGAAATCCCAATCCACCCCATCGTATGCTTTCTCAATATCCAATAGTAGAATGTCGAGCCTCTGGGTGCTCTGCATGGCCCAATCCAAGGTTTCCAAAAATGAGAAGATATTACTAAAAATGCTTGTGCCATGCACAAAGCCCGTCTACGTGCCATGCATAAGATTTGGAAGAAAGAGTTGCAAACGCAAACTGATTGCTTTAGCCAAGATTTTGTAACAGCTGCCCAAGAAAATAATCGGCCTCCATTATGACAACAACTTTCCGCAGCCTCCTTTTAGAAAAAGATGAATGAGTCCCTCTGTAAGTGAAACAAGCATAACTCCAGAGTCCCAAACACCCTGTAGGGCTGAGGTAACGTGGTCCCTAATCAAATTCAAAAAGCAATAGAAAAGAAAGATGAAAGCCATGTGAACCCGGGCTATGAAGGGCGAAAAGAGTAGTCTTGAATTCCATATTGGACTCGCATATAGGTTTCACCAACACGGGAATACATTGCCATATATCATGTCCAACATCATCTTTGGTCATTGTGTCAGGAGCAAGCCTGGTGGCTGAGGAGTACGACGAATGCCCGTACTCGAGGATGATGAGGGGACAACCCCCTTGCCTCTATCAATGGGGGTAGAACAAGGAGAAAAAGTGGCAGGGGTCTGCACTAGAGAGGGGTCAAGAGTCTGAAAATCTGAATGAGCATCATCACCGGTCTTGTCCACTAGGGGATTCGAAGTATCTCTGGGGAGTGAAGCATCAGAAGGCCTCTCTTGATTTGCAATTGATGGGATGGGGGTGGATGCTCCGTAGCATCACCCACTCAAGTTTGAGGAGGGTCAAGGATAGGGGGGTGTCCTGTAAGGAGGGAGGATCAATAACCCTGACCGATACCCCATGGGGAACAGGTGCGGTCCTAGCTGAGGGTCCAAGACGCGCTGCTGCTTAGGACATGGATGCGATGCTGAAGCTGAGTGTGTCACTGGAGGTGGATGGGTAGTACGCGTCGAAGGTGCAAGGCGAGGGAGCGGTAAAGGAGGGGTTGTACCAAAACGAGGGGCAATACAGGAACTCATTCTCTGTACTGGTAAATTTGACAAACATCAAGGAGGAGCTTGTTATCTCCACCTTTAGGATTGTTTTGGGAATCCCTATTGATAGAGCATCCCCTCCATAGGTGTAGGGATTCATTTGCCAGAAGATTTTCCCCCCTTGAGTAGTAGGGATACTACTCAGGAGAGGTTTGTTTCAACTAACTGTTCAGATAATGTATTTCATTCAACTTCCTTGCACCGATGAGGATCATTAGTTGGAACATATAGGGCCTAGGCGGCGTGCCACATCATTAGCGTAGGCAGTTGATTCGTAATTAGCTACATCCAGGTGTTACTGGTCATCCGGGATGTAGGAGCAAAAGTCTAGGGCTCTATTGATATTCTTTTTGTTCAGGAGCACAAACTAGATGCCAGAGATTGCGCCAAGATTGTGCCAAGTCAGGTAAATTTCTTTCGGGTCATACCTTTTGGTCACTTGCCTTGGGTACTAGAGGAGGTACTTGCATTTTAGTTTCACAGTCCCTTGGTTGTTGGACACGGAGTGATCATTCCCTCTAGAGCTCAGTGGATTATTCTCTTGATTCGGGGGTGTAAGGTTGGCTTTCTTAACCTCTATGCTCGCACCAATAGAGGGGACCGTGTCCTTATGTGGAAGGAGCTGATCTCTTGGGCCCATATTGTAGATTCATGGGTTATTGGAGGTGACTTCAACATGGTTGAGTAAAAAATGAGGTAGAGGAGTGGCATTAACTCTTTGGGAGAGAGCAGCCTAGGATGCCTTCTTGTTTCGTTTCAAGCTTGGATTGATGATGCCTTTCACATTCAGACTCAGTCTCTCCTGTCTCCGTGGTCCAACAGGAGGCAACAGATGCCTATACATGCATGGATTGATAGATTCTATGTTCATGATTGGGCTGTAGATAGAGATGGATTTGTATGCATTGCCACTGGTGTGTCACTTCAGACCACTTTTCGGTAGTACTGATGATGTCTGAGCCTCACTTGAGGGAACGCTCTGCCAGCATTAGGATTCGAGATGCCTTTTATGTAGAGGAGAATCTCACAAAGGTAGCTTTGCAGATATGAATGTCAGATATGCAAGGTGAAGTGCCATCTCCTTCGCTTAGGCTGCAAATGCCTATACATGCATGGATTGATAGATTCTATGTTCATGATTGGGCTCTGGGCAAAGGTGTGTTTGTATGCATTGCCACTAGTGTTTCTACTTTACACCACTTTCTGGTAGTACTGATGATTTTTGAGCCACTTCAAGGGACACTCTGCTAGCATTAAGATTCCAAATGCCTTTTATGCAGAGGAGGATCTCACAGAGGTGACTTTGCAGATATGGATGTCACTTATGCAGGGTGGAGTGCCATCTCCTTCGTTTAGGCTGCAGCCCTGACTAGTATTAGTGACTTTTATCATTTGGTCACCAGTACCAATAGGTGGGAGATTCCTATACAAGGAGTTGGTATTCGCTAGCAGTTGGCAGCCCTGCCGAGGGAAGAGTAGAAAAGGCCTATTGGTGCTTGGATTCAGGAGTGCCTTGCTAGAGCAAGGGCTCAATTGCAAATGTTATAGCCAGAGTTGCTTGGGAGACTTTCGTTCTCCCCACTTCGGAAGGTGATTTTAATATAATTGATTCAGATTTACAGTGCAGGGCCTTGCTCTACAAGATGGTTGTGAGGGGACTTATGCTTGGACAGGAGCCGTGGAAGGAATATTTTATTCACAAGATACAATCATGCACATTGTCTTCGGGAGGAGATTGGATGGATAGTAACAGATTGGTCTTCACTTCAGCCCATCTTAGATCGCCTTCCTATTCTCTCATGACAATTATCCTAAAACCATGGGCCAACTTTAGGAGTACTCTTTGGATAGTTCCCCCTTCCTCTTTTGCACCTTCCTCCTTCTTCATGACTTGGGGCTCAGTTGCTTGGCTTTCCCTTCGGGACCTCAGGTCTTCCTTTTTTAAATTTTGCCTAAGGTCTTCTTTCAGTGACATGACTCATCATGGGTTTATGTTAGAATTATAGATATAATTCAGCAGTGACCAATGTAATTTAATAAGCTAGTTAGGGGCACTTTTCCCTCTTTAGGAGGTTTTTCCCCCTAACCGCAGTTAGTCCACTAACTATGGTTAGTGACTACTAAGGTTTTGTCACTAGGACAAAACCTTATCTCACTCCTTCAGTTGTATCATTCTCACACTCATCTATTTGCAACTAAGCTTTCAGCTCTCTCTCTCTCTCTCGTTTTCAGTTCTCACCTTTTCTCTCTCTCCCGATCTCACATTTGGTATCAGAGCCTCGTTGAGCTCTCGCCTCCAGCTCCAGCTCAGCCCGCAAGCTCCAGCTCCAACTGTTCAACTTCTGTACAGCTCCATCGACGATGTACCTGCGCTGACTTTCGTACAGCACATACTACATCTGCTTCGTCGCCGTACAGCATGCAGCCATATAGCTCCATACAGAGGCTCCGTACGTACCTTCGTCGTACCAGATCTGCTCGTCGTCCGTACCAGCGCTTTGTACGTACCTTCGCCATACCAGATCTGCTCATCGTCTATACCAGCGCTCTATACGTTGTATCGCCATACCAGATCTGCTCGTCGTCCGTACCTTGTACGGATTTCGTACACTGTAGTTCAACTCCATGCACTAGTTCCGTACTGGTTCCCAGTACAGTCTGTACAGCTCCTGCAGGTCCTTCCGTACCGTACATCATCGCCAGTCGTACATCATCCGTACTTTGTCGTACAGTCATCGTACCAGCAGGGCCTTCTTGCTTCATGCATGTGTCGTTTTCAATGCAGGACTTTTGAGCAGGGTTCTACTAGCAAGGTTCATTTGTAGGCACATTCTTTGCATATAGCCATTGTTTGGCTTAGCTTTGTGGGAGCACGGTTGGATTTTTTTGGGCAAACATTGCAGTAAATCTGCAAGTGTTGAAGAAATTTGGGGCTTTTGCATTCACACTGCAATTTTGCAGTAAAATTTGGGGCTTTTGTAGTCAGAGCAAAATTTGTGCAACATTTGGGGTTTTTGTTCAATTTGCCCCTTTCTGGTTACAATTTCAGGTCTATTTTGGGGCTTTTGTGTTGGAGAAGCAATTTTGGAGATTTCAGTTTTCACTGCCTTTCTGTAAGTGTTTTGCAACACTTTTGGCAGATTTTGGGAGAGTTTTGATGCTTTGACAGATTTTTGACAGAGAAATTGCAGAAATTTGAGTTGCATTTTCAGCCAGTGCTTGGCTGTGTTTTTTGAGAGTTGTGCATTTCATTCCCAGCAAGGGAATTCAGTTTTGTATTTGCTGTAATCTCTTTCTCAGACATGGCCCAGCAAAATCAGAATGATTTCCAGTTCGGTGGTCTTTCACAGGAAGACAAGTTGGATGGTACCAACTACTCCCTCTGGAGTTTTATGGTACGCAATATTCTGATTTCTCGTAATTTGTGGGATTATGTGAATGGGGATGAGATCCGACCAGCAGGTATGGCACCTAATACCCCTCCCTAGCAAGGAGGTGGAAGAGGTCGTGCACAAGGTGCAGTTGCAGGACAGGTTGTTGGTGCAGCTGTAGCCACCACTCCATAACAAAAGAGATGGGATTCACGGGATGCCTTAGCTTTGTCATGCATCTCTCTTTTAGTGAAAAGATTTATCATTCCGCATATCCGGTCGTGTAAGACCTCGAAGGCAGCGTGGGATATCTTAGTAAGCATGTATGCAGCCCGGAATGATGCAAGGGTATCTTTCTTGAAAAGAGAGTTAAGTAATACACATATGGAAGAGGGTGACTCCATGTCAGTCCACCTCACAAAGCTACAGGATCTCAGAGAGCAATTATTGAACATTGATGAGATTATTCTTGATTCAGAGATGATTACCACCACTCTGAATTCTCTTCCTGAGACTTATCTCAGCTTTCATACCTCGCTGAACTTATCATTGAGGGGGGGTACAAATCCTCTCACTTTTCATGAGTTGATAGAACTTCTGCTTCAGGAAGAGCAGACCAGGAAAAACCTGGCTTCACGTGCAGGTGAACAAGCTATGCTCTCAAAGTTCAAGTCAAAAGGAAAGGGACAGGCAAAGACATCAGTAAATCAGCCTTCTAGTGGGTCAGGACAGCCTTCACAAAAGGCTAAGAATGTTGCAAGTAAGCCCAAGAAGAGGGGTTTTTGTCATTACTGCAAAAGCCAGGTCATCACATTGCAGAATGCAGGAAAAGGCTTGCAAAAGAGAAGAAAAACAGCTCCGGTATGGCTGTTTCAGATTCAGCTCCTCATGCATCTGACAGTGGGGATGCTGCAGCCAACTTTGTTGGACAGGATTATGCCTTTTTATCTTGCATTTCAGATTCCAGGCTGGCTGCTCCAGATGCTCGGGATAGTACAGCCACTTGTAATGATGATACATATGCCTTTTTGACTTGCAGTTATGATCCTTCCACGGATGCATCAGCTTTTAGTGTCAATGAAACACTGAATACTAGGTATTTTGACAGCGGTGCCTCCAAGCATATCACTTTTAGGAAGTGTCTCTTCACTTCCTTGCATCCACCTCCCGTTGGTAAGAAAGTCACTTGTGCCAACAACTCGTCATATTCAGTACGTGGTACAGGAGAATCTCGTCATATTCAGTACGTGGTCAGACTTTCAGATGTCTTGTATGTGCCTAGTATCACCAAGAATCTCCTTTCAGTGTCCACTCTTAACAGGGCTGGATTTCAGGTCATCTTTGAGGATGACAAATGTGCTGTCCGAGACAGAGAAAATGATTATGCCTTGAGATTATCTGGAACTCTACTGCGTGGGCTTTTTCAGCTTGATCTTTTTGAGAAAAGAGCAGCCCATGCTCTTGCAGTTTCTACTCCTACTGCTGCCATGCAGAATGCAGAGTTATGGCATGCTAGATATGGCCACATGCATTACAACAGCTTGATGACACTTCAGAAGCACTCTATGGTTGATGCATTGCCACCTCTTGAGATACCTCCTCCACATGCCTGTGAAGGGTGCATTTTAAGCAAGATGCACAGATTCCCCTTAAAAAAGGATGGTTCAGTTAAAGCTGTCCGAAAATTACAGCTTATACACAGTGATGTCTGTGGTCCCATGAGGACTCCATCATTGGGTGGTCATCTCTACTTTGTTACTTTTATTGATGATTACTCCACTTTCACTTGGGTCTTTGGGCTGAAGCACAAATCAGAAGTGTTCATGGTGTTTAAACACTTTTCAGCCATGGTTGAAAATGAATCTGGACTCAAGATACAGACATTGCGCACAGATAGAGTTGGGGAATACTTGTTTGCAGATTTTGATGCTTTTCTGAAAGGCAAGGGTATTGTGCATCAGCTCACAGTGAGGCTGACCCCTCAGCAAAATGGCAAAGCTGAGAGGAAAAATAGAACTCTTATGGAGGTGGACAGATGTATGCTAAAAAGCAAACACATGCCTCACAAATTCTAGCTTGAAGGTCTAATGTGTGCCAACTACATCTTAAATCGGTCTCCCACTGAGGCTTTGAAAACAAAAACTCCCTATGAAGTCTGGAATGGGAGAAAGCCTTCAGTGGATCATTTCCGTGTCTTTGGATGCCTTGCATATGCTCATGTGCCAGTTGAATATCGACATAAGTTGTCAGATAAGGCAATTAAGGGCATATTTGTTGGGTACAGTGCAGAAAGCAAGGGGTACCGTCTCTACAATCTTGCTACACGCAAGATCATTGTCAGTAGAGATGTGATATTTGCAGAAAATTCAGCTCACACTCAGGCTGAATTTCATATGCCTTCTTCTTCAGAGGATGTTTTTGAGGGGTTGCTACCCATTGCCTTGGGTTCCCCTGCTGATATTTCTGATGCAAATCAGAATTTACAGCCACCTCCCGATGCTCCAGTTCAGCCACAGGATGTCTTGCCTCCTCCACAGGCAGTGGAACAGGTGGTTCAGCAAGAAATTGCAAACATACATGCAGCAAAAACAGTCCCAAACTGGCTATTACAGACTCTCAAGGAGAGTAAGATTGATGCTCCATTACTCGGCAGAACTCGCAGTGCAGTAAGGCACATGGAAGGTGCTAATTCAATGGAATCAGCATATGCAGGTACTCTTCTCGATGAGGAGGAGCCTGCAACATTCGAAGAAGCAAAGGACAATGTGCATTGGATGAATGCCATACACGATGAATTGCAGTCCATTCAGAAAAATCAGACTTGGGATGTCGTAGACTTGCCACCAGGTAAACATGCCATTGGTACACGATGGGTTTTCAAGGTGAAACGGAAGCCTGATGGCTCCATTAATAGATACAAGGCAAGGCTGGTTGCCAAAGGCTATGCTCAAAAAAAGGGCATAGACTATGAGGAGACTTTTGCTCCTACATCCCGGATGACCACCATCTGCTCTGTTATTGCAATGGCTGCACATTTTGAGTGGAATGTTCATCAGTTGGACATTAAAACAGCCTTCCTAAATGGATACTTGTTGGAAGAGGTTTATGTCAAACAACCTCCAGGCTTTGAAATTTCAGGAAATGCACTTCAGGTATGCAAGCTGAATAAAGCTTTGTATGGGCTGAAACAGGCACGAGGCATGGTATGCCAAGATTCATGCCTTTTTGACCAGCAAGGGCCTGCACAATAGTCCTACTGAGAGCACCCTCTACATCAAGAAGGATGGGGGGGGAAATTTTAGTCATCATTCTTCATGTCGATGACTTATTGCTCACAGGGTCTAATGAAGATAATATTGCAGATTTCAAAGCTGATTTGCAGACCAACTTTGACATGTCAGATTTGGGGCTGCTTCACTTTTATTTGGGGATCCAGCTCTCTCAAGAGAGACGCGGCACTGTTATGTCTCAGTCCAAGTATGTACAGAAACTCTTGGACAGATTTAACATGCATGATTGTAAGCCCATAGCCACTCCCATGGAGCCGGGGCTGAAACTCACAATGCATGATGCATGAGAATCAGTTGATGCCACATTTTACAGTCAGGCTGTTGGATGCCTCATTTATCTTTGCAACACTAGACCTGATATTCAGTTTGCAGTATCTCAGGTGAGCAGGTATATGCACAGCCCAAAAACTATGCATTGGTAGGCAGTTAAGCGCATCTTCCGTTATTTGCAGGGCACGAAGTCTTTTGACTTGTTATTTCCTAGGGGGGGTGACTTGCAGATGCATGCCTACAGTGATTCAGATTGGGCTGGTGATTATGACACTAGGCAATCCACTAGTGGCAATTGTTTCTTTTTGGGTAAAGCTTGCATTTCTTGGCTGAGCAAGAAACAATCTACAGTGGCTACCTCATCATGTGAAGTTGAGTACAGGGCAGCTTTCACAGCAACAGTTGAATGTGTCTAGCTGCGTCGTCTATTTGTTGATCTTCATCTGTCATTGGAGGGTCCTTCTCCAACTCTCACTGATAGTCAGAGTGCCATTGCAGTGGTAAAGAATCCAGTGTTTCATGCTTGCGCGAAGCACATTGAGGTTCACTATCACTACGTCAGAGAGAAGTTGCATGCAGGAGAGATCAGTATGATCTTTGTGTCCACACATGACAATGTTGCAGATATTTTCACCAAAGTACTTCCACGTGAAAAGTTTGAGGCATTTCGCAGTGCCCTGAACTTATATCCATTTGGTGATTAATCATCCTTGTACATGACATTGGCACTGCAAGGGGGTGTTAGAATTATAGATATAATTCAGCAGTGACCAATGTAATTTAATAAGCTAGTTAGGGGCACTTTCCCCTCTTTAAGAGGTTTTTTCCCCTAACCGCAGTTAGTCCACTAACTATGGTTAGTGACTACTAAGGTTTTGTCACCAGGACAAAACCTTATCTCACTCCTTCAGTTGTATCACTCTCACACTCATCTATTTGCAACTAAGCTTTCAGCTCTCTCTCTCTCTCCCGTTTTCAGTTCTCACCTTTGCTCTCTCTCCCGATCTCACAGTTTAATGCTAGACACCTAGTCTTTGTAGATAAGAACATGCATACCACCCTTTGTGCTTCTTCGCACTGCCAAGCATTTTGGATGCCAAGCCTTCCAGCCATTGGAGTATTCTCAAGATTAAGTCCTTGAGCCATTCATGGCTCTCAGCTAGGGTTGAAAACAGTTCTCATCCTCCACCTCATCATCTTTGAGAACTTCCTACCCACAATCTTGAAACTCATCTACACCCTCAGACTCATCCTTAGATTCTAAAACCTTTATAATCATACTCAATTTACCTGGGACTGATTTAGCTTTGCAAGCCTTGCTGTGGTCTCCCCCCACATCTAAAAGAAAGTCCTTTCTTCTCCTTTCATCCATTAGAGAATGGGATAACTGTTTGTGAACCTCCCTATTTTCCTTATTATTATCTAGGTGTCTACCATCAGATTTAGAATCTTTGCCAAAAGTACTGGTCTTTGAGACCTTGACAGTAGGATATTTAGGAATTAATCTACCTAATGTCCCATAAGTTGGTGGAGACGACTTAGAAACCAAATGAAGTTTATGCTCACCTATGGTCTTCCTCCCACTATGATCCAAAAATAAAGAAAGCTTCTAGAATTGTTTTATATAATGCTTGACTGAAGCAATTTGAGCTAGGTCATACCAATGGCATACATATTGGTCCACAACTAAGGGAGGAAGGAAAGTATCAACCATTTCATCCCAAGTAGCTAATCCTAGTTTAAGTCCGCTGTTTACCTCTTGTAAATGGTGCCTCCACCATGTGGGGGCATATTCTTCCAAATATAGCACTGCAAATTGGATCTTTGCTGCATCACCTTGGGTTTGAGTTTGAAATAACCATTCGTCTAGCTCATTAGGTGATGTTGTCTCTCCTTTGAACTTTTGTAGAACAATCTTGTTCTTGCAAACCCGATCCTTGTCCAATCACTTTTTGAATATCCAATTGTGTATGTAGGCCATCTCATGGGCTATCCATAGATGCCACTTATACCTTGGTATGTACCTTGTAGGCCTAGTTATAGTCAGTTAGGACTATTGGTACAATTGTTTTTTTACCACCTAGGTCATTTACGACACTTAGTCCAATTAGGGAAGTTAACCCTAGGGTTTTGCTATGTTGGCTCTTGAGCCTCCACACTTCAGTTTTGCAGCAATCTATTACAGCATCTCGTTTTTCTCCTTTGTGTGAGGCATATGCACATGTGCCCAAAGAGCTTTAAAAAAAGCTAGATCATAAGTCTAGGAAATGCATCTTTTTGGATTATGGTGAAAGTGGGCGATGGGCTATCATCTTTGGTATCTAGAAGCAAAGAAGATCATACAAAGCCATGATGTAGTCTTTAATGAGAAGAAGATGCATAAGACACCCATGAGGGATATGGAAATGAGAAGAATTACTTTCCAGGATGTGAATCTACCTGCATATGTCGATAGACAGCAAGCTGTCCATGCACCGAGTGTGCAGGAAATGGTGCCACCAGGTAATCCCACATGTACCCAATCAAGGGCAGCTAATGGATCATCTATTGGTGGAAATGACGAGCCAAATGTGGCTTTTATGTGTGATTGTGCATGATGTAAAGGACGAATGAGGAGACTATGCACCATATCAATCGCGCACATAAAGGAGATTTGGTCACTTCCAACCTTTACCTGAGATACAATTGAATGATGAGATACAAGTCTCATTTTGTGAAGTTTGTGAGTCAATTCACTAAATTGATAATGGATCAATGTCTAAGGTTACTCCAAATACTACTTCCAAAAGGAAATACAATGCTTGACTCAAAAAAGGATGCAAAGACAATGCTTGCATCATTAGGAATGTATTACAAGCCAATCCATGCATGTCCCAATGATTGCATCCTTTCTAGAGTTACAAAGAAGCACTCTACAACTTATCCATAATGTGGTGCATCTAGATATTGATAAGCATCACAAGACACACAAGGGAACGGTAATGTGACAGATGCCCATCTTAACATGCATCACATACTTGTTTTGTTGTGGATCATTAGCTGACTTATGGATTGGCACTCTCTCAACCACTCCACGGATGGAATAGTAAGGATTCCTGTGGATGGAAAGGCTTGGAGACACATAGAAAAGAAGTGACCAGAGTTTGGGCTTGAGCCTTGTCTACATCTTAGGCTGGCTATGGATGATGTTAATCCCTTAGCAGTTGATTCGCGCAAGGTGGGTAGTGCTAAAAGGCTTCATGATTATTTTCGACATGCAAGGTCTGTTTCAAAAGCTTGACAGTTCGAGAAGATTGACGGCTGGCTGATCATCTCGATGGACTACAGGGATGGGAGATGGTGGGTCGCTGGAAGAGGAAGGGGTGCCCCCTTGAGCTTGTCCTCCTTGAAGTTGTTGAAATTTCTCTTTTGAATTTGACCTTTTTGTGCTTATCATATGCATGGACCATCGCATCCACATTGATGACATTTTTGGTGGATGGGTTTTAGAATTGATAACATTTGATGCCACACTATACCCAATGAAGAACCATTTACAGCCACAACTTGTACTCGTCCAATAACTAAACTTTTTCTTTGAAAATAAGACCCAAATCTTCTTATTGAAATGAAAGTAAGGAAGTAAATGCAGTATTGAGTGATGGAGTGTTCATGTCACCATGATTGTCTAATTGGACCCTCCAAGGACATCATTTGCCTTGGATTCGAAACTGCAGTGCCGAGACATTTATTAGCCCTGGAGCACTTGAGGCTGCTAAATGTGGCTTTAATATGATTCCTGGATCATTCAGCATAGCTGACATGTCAATTGAAACTGCACTATGTGTCGTGTTTTTAGAGGATGAGTTTGGGCATGTTCCTAGATTCATCTAGATATATCTTGACATGTCAATGAAGGTCTTTTCTGCTCAGTGCCATCAATCACCTCCTAGAGTCTGCTACGCTCTCTCAAGCAGACGTGGCAGATTCTGGAACACACTCTGGGGTATGCTTGCAATTCTCGTTACCTTCTCCTTCATGGGAACTTAATGAGGCAGAGTGGTGAAGGTTTGATAATTCTCAAAATTTAAGACAAAATCTTGTGCATGGTTTACAAGTATAGTAATCTATGTTCATCGTTATATATTTGAGCTGAAGCAGCCAGCAGGCTTTGAACGCTGATTTATGTTCATGATCCAATGTACACAGAGCAACATGTGAATTTACGAGGATTTGACCCTTCGTCAAGGGTGGAAGAGCTGATGAGAAAGTTAGTCAGGTTCATGGAGACGTTCATTTATCCAAATGAAATGGCATTCACTGCTCATGCTCAGTCAGAGAAACGTTGGAAAGTACACCCATTGGAGGAAAAGCTAAAAGACTTGGCAAAGGCTGAAGGCCTTTGGAATTTATGGATTCCGGTATGTTCTAATCTTTCCTAGTTGATGCTTAGTTTTCCATTTTATGAGTGTGATAACTATGCGCATATAAAATGCAAGGCTAAGACAGTCCCAATTTTGATATGGTATAGATTCCTTTACTACCTATATTAAATGTTAATTAAGTAATTTATTAGTTTCATTTCGCTAAGTGGGCAGACTAGTAGTGGATTAAAGTCAAATAAATTCGGGGCAAACCTTGGTTGATAATAGTTTGACCCTGGTTGATTGACCAATAGTCTTATTGGAAACTATGGACATGAGCGAGAAGGACCTTCCTACCACTTGAATTAAAAAGAACAGTACAATGCACACATGGATTTTTGTATGTCTGCTTCTTATGAAAAGAATGATATATGGGAATATGCTGATCTTTCACATTGAAAATCAGGATTGGATAATGTTTAGACTGCTTATGTTGCAATGGTGGTGTAATTTGAGCTTATTCTATATCTTATTTGGTCTTATCATAGCCTTGTAATGAAGACACAAAAAGTCCCCTTATGATGAAGCCGATTCGCAGGGAAGATTTGTTTGAATGCCAGAATTTATGCTTGTGGCTGCTAGACCTCTCCCTCTGATTTAATATATACCTTGGCTCTCTAGGACTCTCCCTACTTCATTTGCTATCTAATACTAGCAATGTAGCTGCTCTTTGCTTGTCTGCACCAAGTTTCCAGAAATATTGTATAAGGGTTTCAACTTTAGCCTTTTCCCTTTTCCTCACCCCTCAAAGCAAGAAACGAGAAGGAAATAAGGGGGATACTGTCCTTTTTTCCTTAAAGGGGCAGGGGGAGAAAAGTACATCATCTTTTTCACTTTGTGACATGTCAATTATCTCAAACAATTTTAAGCTCACATGGCATCCTTGCAGGCTGACAGTGCGGCTTTGGCATCAAGAGTGCTAGCTGGTGATAAAGGTCTGCAACAAAGCGAGGAAAGCAGACTTCTTGGAGCTGGCTTGAGCAACTTGGACTACGCACATCTTTGTGAAATAATGGGGCAGTCTTTGTTTGCACCTCAGGTTTTCAATTGCAGTCCACCAGATACTGGAAATATGGAGGTCTGCTCTCTTTTTCATACTTTTTCTGTCCATCTGTATTGCCATTTAATTGTCATGATGTAATTGGTAGAGTTTTCATATTTCCTCTCTATTTTTGGTTATTGCATCCTTTTAACAGTGCTACTAAAGTTTTGGAATGTAAGACTAGCCCTTTAAATCATTTTAGCTTGAAGTCATGTATGTCATTAACTTTGCCATTTGCGAATCCATTCAGTTGAGAGAGAGAGAGAGAGAGAGAGAGAGAATATTAACATCCTTGGGAGACCTCATGGGCCTATGGGACAAAGCACACACCAAAAAAACAGACTTACAACATTTGGATAAACCAGAGGGTCAAGGAGTGCACATGGCATCTGTGAGAGAGAGAGAGAGAGAGAGTCCTCTTGAGACCCTTCAGGATCTATGGGACTGGCGATCACTATCAAAAAATAGTAATCCTTTACCTCTGGTGAAGTAGAATACTATACACTGCTAATTAGTTAGTACTTGTTGGGCTTGTAATCGCCCAATGCGTAAGATCTTATTGTTTCTTGCTATGGCTCCCTACTGTTGTACCTCTCCATAAACATCACATTTGTCAATCTTGTTATGCATAGTTGTTGTAATTTCTTGTCCTATAGATTTGAGCTGAGTAGTGACAATTTCTTGTACCTTAGTCACAACCTGTGGTGTAGGAGTTGCAATACTACATTGCTGTAAAACTTCTTGGATTACCTCTTGTTTTCCATTACTCTTCATTTCTGAAATTGCCTTCTCCAGAGAAGCAATTTGAAGCTTTGCATCCCTGAGTTCTTGCTGTAAGAAATAAATCTTCTCATGTTGGTCTCCTTGGCTTTGAAATCTGTGGTATGTTAAGGCATGGGGGGAGGGTGTTGAAGCCATATCAGTATAGGATGGCTGGCGAGAGGGGAACAACTTTGTCTTGGGGAACTCCATCAGAAATGACCTGTGCAAATCTGTCTCGCCCTTTGACTATATCTAACCCCCAGGGATAGGCCAAGGGCTCAGCCTAGCCTGGGGTTTAAGAGCAAACACTTGCATAGGAGGTGCACGGTACTGGTACGATGGATTGTATGAAAGAGCGTATGGCAGACTGTACAGAGAGGGTACGGGCTGGTATGGAGGTACATGCTGGTACGGACTGAGGTTGTATGGACAATGGGCTGAAAGGGGGTGGGGACGACGGCTGTACGGCTGTACAGACAATGGACTAGAGGGTACGGACGAGGGGCTGTATGGCTGTATGGGGCGACGGGCTGTATTGTTGTACGAGTGATGGGTGAGAGAGTTGTACAAGCAATGAGAGAGAGGAAGAAAGAAAGAAATATATACTAACATCTGCGAGAGGCCTCGTAGGCCTATGAGACAAAGTACACGCCAAAAAGGTAACTCATACAAGTCACTGAGGGCTGAAGCAAAGGGTTCACTAAGACCCTTGCTGAAAGCTAAAAAGCTAAAGTGCTAAAACTAATGAATCAAATGTTGAAATGCTAGAGTAGCGAAAGCCAAATAACAGAGTGTTAGGTGCTCAGAGCCAGCACTCCTAGTACATGCTGAGGTTTCGTATATCTAGGTAACCTAGTGGCTCTCTATTGAGATGCAAGGAGCTCTTGTATTTGTGTGTGTCGAGCTGTCTCGTGGTGTGAGGGAGGGCGTGGTCTCCTCGATCTATGGATCCGGTGTGTGATGCCTCGCTTGTGGCGGTCACCTCTAAGAAGGGCTGAGATAGACCGAACCTCCATTGTGCGTGCTTTGGTCCCTATCCATATCGCACGTGGAGTGTGTGTCCCTCGTCTAGCAACATCGTGGTGGACTCTCCTACTACTAATCCATGATGCTCTCATCTCCTCAAGCTCCTCTCCCTCACCCTCACCGGCAGTTGACTCAAAGGCATAAAAGTGTGTAACAAAAGTCTGTGACCTATCGATGTCGGTGACCTATAGCATCAATCTCTGCTGCTCTCTGATCCGTTGCATCAATGTGTCTCTCTGTCGACACATCTCAATCAAGTAGAGCCCAACATAGACCTGATCGTGAAAATAGATCAGCCGTTGTGTGAAGATTTTTGAAACCCCAAACTCAACTTGTACATGTGTACATAAATGATGTTCCGTATTGTGGTAAAGTCATGGGAGCACTCATTGACTCAGTGTGGGCATCATGGATGTGTGGATATATGTGGCAATCAAGCTTTAGGCTTTGATGGAAGTGTATGTGCAAGGGAAATGATGAGCCCAAGGTGTGAGAGCACAGGCTAATCGAGAGCATGGTATCCAGAGTATGACGGGGTTTTGTTTGGGATGACATACACCTTTCATGGTTGTCCCGAGTTCTTTCTGTATGAGGGCATGAGCATTTTTTTATCGTGGTTGTCTTATAAATCCATGGGGTCGGGATTGTGTTCATCATATGTGAATGGTTGGTGGGCAATTAGATGCTAAATGCAGGTGACATGCATTTGTGTGCACATAGTCAATGAATATGTGCTTAAGTGCCTTGGTGTATGAAATTGTGGGAATCCTTGGAGAGTGGTAAAAGGCAAAGGTGACGTGGCACTTATCAAAAAGGGATGCAAAGGTGGCTACGTGAGGACGAGGCGAGGAGGTTATGGATGGCGAGGTGGCAAGATTGCAGGGAGAGAGAAGACACCAGAGAGCTTCGTGAGCTCTAGAAGAAGGGAGAAGCTACAGTGATATGGGGAGGAGAACCAGAAGCGGGGATGAGCTCGCAGGAGGGTGGCGATGGTTTGGAAGCTCCGGAACAAGGAGGCGACGCTACTACAAGAGCTGGGGGATCTCTACCGAACATGGAGGAGGAAGGAGTTGCAGAAGGAGGCATGGTGATCTGAAAATTCCGAAAGGGGGAGAGAGGTGAGCTCAGAGAGTTGTGCGGTTGATGGAGTGGCTGAACCGTTTATGAGCTCAAAAAAAGAAGCAAAGGGGAGGTTTTTGGAGAGTGGAGATCCCAAGAGAGTACACGGCTGCTGGAGAAAGTTGCAGAAGAGCTGGGAGACAGTGGGCGCAACCGGGGGCAGTAGAGAAGCTAGGTGGGAGTGGCAGAGGAGAGAAGGACCGGGAAAGAAGAGGGCATTATTCCGAAGCTTATCATCGACAAGAGAGGCGCATAGTGATAGCACAAGACAGGAAGGGATCACGAATGCATAGGGAGCGTGGGCTTGCAGGAAGATGAAGGAAACCGATCACGAGCTGGCAAGCACACGGGATGATAGCAATGAAGAGAAGGTGGAAGAGGAGCTCCTTGGCTAGCTGGGGGAGCGGAACTGAGAGTTCGTGAAGGGATCGTGGGCACTCAGAGGAGGCTGCAGCATTGGGGAACCGCGCAAGGGAGAACCATAAGGGGAGGAACTCACGGAGGGATTCTGGGGAGCCACAGAGAGAGCTATTCTGGAGGTCGCTTGGTTGGTCCTGGAGGAGTTGTGAAGACTGCATGTGACTTGCTAGAGCTGTGGATGCTGAGCTGGTGCTGCAGGGCATGCTGGGAGATCAATTCTATCGCGGGAAAGGTGAATTTTGGAAGAGGGCTGCTGTTTTCTCTGAAGGAGAGTGGTGGGCAGCCAGTTCCCAAGTGAGGGCTTCAATTTCATCGTGAAGAAGTGCTAGAATATGATGCTACAGGGTGCAGAGAAGCAAGGCAATCTCTGGAATAGGTGTTTCCTGTGTCTGGGAGGAGGGTGACGTGGAGAAAAGCATTCCAGTGGACTGGAATTGCTGTCTGGAGGTAGGTGACTTGAAGAAGAGGTTCAGGGTGCTGTTTTTTTGCTGATACTGAGAGCTACAAGCACAAACGTTTTTGCCAGGAGGAAGAATTTGCTGAAATTCGCTACCTGGGTGTAGGAAAATGCATGTTCGGTTGGTTTTTGACTAGATTTTGCCAGTAGAAGTGGGCTGTTGCTGATTTTTGAGAAGAGGGTGCCAGTAGGAGACTTTTCAAGGTGGATGCTTGCTGGAAATCAGGAAATTCAGGACTGTTTTAATAGTTGTGATTGCTACTGCCCTGCGGAAATGATTTTGAGGTGAATTAGAGCTAAAACAGGAAGGAAAAGTGTGTTTTCTGAGCTGATTAAGTGGCTGCAGCAAGTCAGCGGCATTTGCCTCAGTCTAGAAGAACTTCCAGTGGAGAAGATAGGAGGAAAAGAGGGCTGGTCTGACAATTTGCAAGGCTGGTCTAAAAATCAGAGAGGAGGATCGAAGTATTGATGATGTGCAGCCAGTTATGGTTCATCCTATGATTAGGGAAGTGATGAAGACTCTAGTGTGCTATCTACCATGTGAACAGTTTACTAATTTTTCCTTGCATGTTATCAGGGATGAGGGTAAGGGTTCCTGTATGTCTGTTTGTCATGATTTTAATGTGGAAGAGGCTGCTGGTCATACTGTTATACAGGCTGAAACTGATTATGAGCATGTTGATTGTACTTTTGACTCTTGGTAGAGAAATCCAGATATGTTGTTTAAGAAGATTATTGATGATGCTGTAGATTGTGAAAGTGATGTTAATGTTGAGGAACCTGATGTGTTTGAATATGGATATGACTTGGATGATCTCTTTGATTCAAAAATGAGTAATGACTTGCATGTGCCTGTACTTCAGCCAGTCAAGGTAGAATGTGATGATCAAAAGGTTACTAATGAAGATACTAAAGTACATATTGATGATCCGGGTGATGAGTTGGATATTGCAGCTCGTGAGAATTTGGATGATGAGCTGAACTGTATTCTTGATAATGCATTGGATGATCTGTTGGAATTGGCTTCCTTGGAGAAGATAACAAATACTTGCATACCAGTTGTGCAGGAAGGGAGTGATGGTGTGACTGATGATGAAATAGATGCTATTTTGGATGATGACGTGATAGATTTTGCATGTGTGGTTGCTGATCATAAGGTGTGTGTTTCTTGTCATGCCCAAGAGAATGAGTCAGTTGTCAGTAGTGAGAATGCATGTGAGGCTATTGTTGTTGGTCAGAGGGACCAAGATGCTTTGCCTGGCAGTTTAGGAAGCTTGACTTGGTAGAGATGCCTTTGCAAGATGTGGAGAATCTTGAAGGATCACCAGTGGTCTTGAAGCTGGAGAAACTACAGGGAAGTGGCAATGATGAGTCTACAGTGCATGAAGTTGCTGTGTTTGATGTTGATGGGATGAAAGGAAATGAGTTTATGGTGGATACACCTCATGTTGATGCTCAACACATGGATGAGTGGTCTGGCTATAGTCTTAGTTTGGCAGGTTGTCCAGAGGAAGAGTTGGAAACCAATGATGTAGGTTGCAAATTGGATGACCATGAGATGGAAGTTGATGATGAGATGTTTGTTAATTCAGTATATGATTATGAGTGGAATTCAGATGTGTCAAGAGGAGTAGAGGTGAGGAATGGTTTTTTCCATCACAAGATTATGTGAGCTGGTATGGAGGAGGAAATGCAATAGTATATATTGATGATGCCATATATAAAGAACCCAGGGGGTTGCTGAAAATGGAAGATCATGATAGGATGTATCAATGGTTATTTGACAGAGGAAAATGCTTGAAGAATTGGAAGGTGTATGCACCGAGATTTCTATTTGATCCATGAGGATAAATAGTCTCTGTTTGTACAGCTGTTTGTACAGCTGCTGGACATGAATGTCACAGCAGAAGAGTGGGGTTGCCCAAGGTGTGTGAAGATTTTTGAAAACCCCAAACTCAACTTGTACATGTGTACATGAGTGATGTTCCGTATTGTGGTAAAGTCATGGGAGCACTCATTGACTCAGTGTGGGCGTCATGGATGTGTGGATATATGTGGCAATCAAGATTTAGGCTTTGATGGAAGTGTATGTGCAAGGGAAATGATGAGCCCAAGGTGTGAGAGCACCAGGCTAATCGAGAGCATGGTATCCAGAGTATGACGGGGTTTTGTTTGGGATGACATACACCTTTCATGGTTGTCCCGAGTTCTTTCTGTATGAGGGCATGAGCATTTTTTTATCGTGGTTGTCTTGTAAATCCATGGGGTCGGGATTATGTTCATCATATGTGAATGGTCGGTGGGCAATTAGATGCTAAATGCAGGTGACATGCATTTGTGTGCACATAGTCGATGAATATGTGCTTAAGTGCCTTGGTGTATGAAATTGTGGGCAGCCAGTTCCCAAGTGAGGGCTTCAATTTCATCGTGAAGAAGTGCGAGAATATGATGCTACAAGGTGCAGAGAAGCAGGGCAATCTCTGGAATAGGTGTTTCCTGTGTCTGGGAGGAGGGTGACGTGGAGAAAAGCATTCCAGTGGACTGGAATTGCTGTCTGGAGGTAGGTGACTTGAAGAAGAGGTTCAGGGTGCTGTTTTTTTGCTGATACTGAGAGCTACAAGCACAAACGTTTTTGCCAGGAGGAAGAATTTGCTGAAATTCACTACCTGGGTGTAGGAAAATGAATGTTCGGTTGGTTTTTGACTGGATTTTGCCAGTAGAAGTGGGCTGTTGCTGATTTTTGAGAAGAGGGTGCCAGTAGGAGACTTTTCAAGGTGGATGCTTGCTGGAAATCAGGAAATTCAGGACTGACAATTTGCAAGGCTGGTCTAAAAATCAGAATTTAGAGAGCATACAGATCATGTATCTTGTCTTGAATGTAGACTTAGAAATGGATGAATGATGGCATGTGGTCACTGGTGTTGTTTGTAATAGATGAAGAGTGAGCTGATGTGGAGTGGCCTGCATAAGATGATATGCCTGAAGAAAACTACTGGTCGGTTTTATGTAATGAATATGAATTGGAATAAAGTTTGTCTTTTGTATATGGTTCTTCTCTTCTTGTAGTGTGTTGGTGAACTGTTTGAAGATGTCTACTGGGTGTGGTGATGAGGGTTGGTGGATTTGGGTTGAGAGAGATTGTGGTGCCTTCTGTTTGGAGTAGGGATGAGTATATGGAAGAGGTTGTAGTAGTTATAAAGGCAGTATAGTGCTCTATCTTTTATGCAATCACCGTGTAAGTGGACCAAACGCATGCCCCTCCTGAAGAGTCCTCTGCTCTCTGGGTATGCCTGTAGCTCTCCTACCTCAATCTGCAACTGATGTGATGAGACTCACACAACTGACCGATGGCGACCCTCAGTGCATGTGAGACTCTCTGTCCGCGAGATACTGAGGTCTAATGACAAGACCGTGCTCTGAGACCCTTAGGAAGTGGTCATAATAGAAATGGATTTTGCTGGGAAACTCTCCCCCCCAAGCCCTAGATGTGTGGAGCTGGAGGAGGTCCAACCGTATGATACGGTTGATCTCATTTTATGGGATCATCTCGGGTGGTGCATCTAGGCTGTTATTGAAAGGGAGGAAGTCTCTCCATCTGAAGGCCGTGACTACCAAACCATGTGGATACCTGTGCGTACCATGCTGTATCGACACCACTCTCTTCTAGTCGCCAAGAGGACTCTAATGCTAGTCTGGGTAGTCTCTACTAGGGTAAGGACCAAACTCTGTGGAGAAACGTCACCGTTTGGAAGATGGCATCAACCTGGAGGGGGGTCATGGCAAACTCTGCCTGTATAATCTGATGAGGGACTGAGGGCTTACTCCGAATCCTGGATCCCATGGTCACCTGTAATCTCTCAAATCGCTTCCATTCCGTCTCGCTGAAATGTCACACTCCCAGAAAGGTGCTGCGTACATGGCAGTTGGTCTCACCAGTGTGTCAAAGGGCTAGCCCTTTGTCCCGGGGTCCTGGAAGTGTGCTTGGAAGCATCGCCTCTCTAGTCGGGCCAGAGCACCCCATCCTTGTGTGAGTCATGCCGTACCCACATGGATCATCGTGAAACTTGGTCCAGTGAACACTATCCCCAAATATGTGTAGGCCCGCACTATCTCCACAGGCTCGCCCCAGTATGTGAAACTATGGTGATGGAATACTGCTGCTTGCGAGGTGTTGAAGATCATAACCTTGGTCTTCCCAAGGTTAGCTGTCAAGTCTCTCTCCTTGCAAAACATCTCCAGAGCCTCTAGATGTTTATGCAGCCCCTCTGCAGAGGATGATATGAGGACTATGGCATCAGCATACAACAATATCTGCACCATTGTGTCAGCTAGGAGTGAACCCTCGCCGCCTAGTCGATCGACAAAAGAAGTGATCTCGTCGATATAGAGCTGGAAGAGAGTTGGTGATAGGGGGCAGCCTTGCTTTACCTCAAGGGTGTTCTCAATCCAGTCTGATAAGCCTCCTGGGGCGCGTATCCTCCTTGTGATAGACTCATATAAACTCAAGACCCCCCAAATCATGATGGCTGGGAGTTGTAGTTCCTGTAACCTCCTGATCAGGCGAGAGCGTGAGAGAGTGAGAGCGTGAGAGTGAGAGAGCGTGGGAGAGAGAGAGTCTATCAACATCCAGGGAAGACCAAAGGTCCATGGGACAATAAAAAACCATTCAATACAATAGCTTAGGGAGGGCACATGGCAGCTCGCAAGGAATGCATAAAGCAACTCCAATTATTTAGAGTCCCTAAATTCTATCCTAACGTATATATAATTGGTCGTACGCCATTTGGTTTTGATTTGAATTCCTTAATGCGTGTTATTCCTCCACGGTACACTGCCCACTTTCCATCCTTCCTGGCAGCCTTAACTTGGGCTAACTCCGTTGCTTTATCCTTCAATTGAGCTCTTGTAAGTTCCTCAGCTATCCATAGCTTAGTTCCTTTCAGCTTGTAGGATTGTCGTAGGATCTTGAGTCTTAAATCTCGCAAGTTAAATCTGATAACAGCATGGCCTTTACGATGACTAATAAGGACTGCTGAAGCTTCACCATCATCCTCAGGGTTATCAGTCTTGTCATCCTCATCTGCTATCCAGTCAATGCTAGGTGTTGCTGCTTTACCACGTGCTAAAGTTTTACTCAATGAATCCTCCTCATTGTACCATCCATCTAGGAGTCCCCCAACCCCAATTCTGATTTTTAATGCATTTTCCTGTCTAATTTCATGTTCCGTAATCTCTTCTTGGTTATCAGCTTTATTCACCTCTGCTCCAAACTCCACAATTACCTCTTGCTTCACTGTCTGCATTTCAGGTTGAACCAAATCCTTGACTGTGGAGGCTGATTGGGGGGTAGGTGGGGAATCCTTGCAAGACTTTATGGCCTCATTAATTACCTCCTGCTTACCAGATCCTTCAAGAACCTGGATTCTAGCTACAGCGTCTGCCAGTTGTGTCCTTAGCTCTCTCACCTGATCTTGTAAGAACACAATATGTTCATGATATCCAATAATGGGGCAGCCGAAAAGACCTCATGTATATGTGCATAAGGAGAGGGCGTTCGAGCTGCAACTGTGGCATATTTCGCCCTGCTGGAAGGAGCTGTTGAGTTGATGGGGTTTGAGGAAGAGGATGGGGAAGTGAGGTTGGGCCATTCTTTTCTGGCCATGTCTCCTACGACCCCTTGCTGAGCTAACCCCCAACTGGGCTAGGGGTTTCAGCCCAGCTCGGGGCTAGGTGACGAAGGAGAGGCGGCTGTTGTCGGACTTGCGCCGCTGACGGACGAACCTTACGCTGCTGCTGATGAGTTGTTGGCGAAACTTGCGCTGCTGCTGCTAATGGGCCTTACACTGTTGATGGGCTTGTGGGCTGTGGGCTGTAACGGGCTAACGGGCTAATGGGCTGGTGAATTGTAAGGGGCTAACGGGCTAGTGAATGAAGGAGCGGAGGGTCTGACGAACGAAGCAACCAAACGCAGAAACAGAGGGCTGACGGACGAACGAAGCAACGGAGGGCTGAGCACTGAGCGACGGGGGGTGGGGAGAGAGAGAGAGAGAGAGAGAGAGAGATTAATGTGTACAAAAGACAAAAATGGCCTATTAGACCAAAATATGAAATACATCATGCTCATATACCTCATGTCTGGGAGCTAGAGGTGTCAAGCACACCTTTATGATAAGTAGCATAGAGAAAAAAATACTGAAAACATATCTTGGAGATGGAGAATGACAAGGTAATGTCTCTAAAACATGTATAAGATACTCATTTGTCACCTCTATTTTGCTCCATTGGTCTACCTCGTGGATGTTGTGGGATAGTCTGCTGTGAGATAGTCAGCTATTGTGGGCTGTGTAGAGTCGATCCATGATCTGCTATAGTGATTGGAGCTGTGAGTGGGCCTAGGTAGGGTCTCAGCCAGTCTTGCTGTTCTAGGATTCTCCTCATTTTTTTGTTACTGTTTCTCCAGGATGCATTGGCTTGCGATCCTCCATTCTTAATCTTTGCTTTAGTTGCACTTTGATAATAGAGGTATCCAATTTCATTTACAGATTCACCATAATTTACTTAGGTTGGGGGCTTACAACAGTCTTGGTGCGTGAATACTCTCTGCAACACCATTTTGCTGGGGAGTGTGGGAAGTATATGCTCTCTTTGAATTTCCTGTAAATTGCAAATTTCAATGAACGCTTTTGATTTACATTCTCTCTTTTTATCTGATCTAGGAGCCTTGACTTGTTTGCTAGTTTGAGTTTCAATTATGGCAACAGACTCGTTGAAATGTTTAACAGTCGAAAATGTGAGATTCACCTTGCTCACCAGGACTGATGGGATACCTAGAGTTAGGGTCCTTCGTAAGGATCCTAACCTCACGATGGACCATGCTATGCTTCAGCGCCTGGATGGTTCTTTTCTTCGCTAGAGAGTAGAGATTGCAGGCAGGCAGGACCAATGCAGGATATGCAGGACCATTGGACACTTCGCCAAGGATTGCCCGAGGAAAAAGAAAAGGGCCAAGAAGCCTTCTAGTATAGCAACCGCCCCACGGTCTCGACAGGGGGGTGGTACAGGTCCAGCACCTGCTCCTCGGTCTCGACATGGGGGTGGTACAGGTCCAGCACCTGCTTCTCAGCCTCGATAGGGTTGGTCCTCCTCAGGGTGGTGGTATAGCTCCTACTCGCGAGAGTGCTTCTCATCGATAGAGCGCTCCTTTGGTACCGCTGCCTATTTCCTCTGGTGCCTCACGACCTTAAGGGGCATCCGCCGCACCTCGTTGGGTTCCGGTTTGTTTGCAGATTCTACCTTCAGTTCACGAGGATGCATTAGTTGACTCTGCTTCAGCTTGGTCTGTCCCTCCAATCTCACCTCTCACAGTCGAAGACACTTCAGCTTCAACCTCCTCCCAAGTTGCTCCCCTGGGCCCAGCGGGTCCATCTTTATCTGGTTCAGTGCGAGACCCTCTCCTGGAGGCAGGAGAGGTCTCCGCGACTGTCTAGACATGTCTTGAGTAGTCCTCACTTCCTCCTTTGGATAGGGGGAAGGGGATGGTTTACACTATTGATCCTCTTTCCTCAAAAGGGATCCTTTGCACTCCGGGATTCACAGGACTCATTTTCAGCTCTAGCAGATGCTTCAGATTTCCTAGAGGAGGAGCTTGTGCCCTCTACTTTTGGTGAGCCAGTGATTGGGTTTCCTGTTGACAGGGATTCTTCGTCAGGTGGCAGGATTCTTTCCCCTGTTGATTTTCTGCCACTTGGTTCCATTCCTCGCTCCTCGAGCAGGAGCTATTCCCTTGTTGAGGGGTTTGTTTCTGCCACTAGGTCGGGTAAGGTGTTCCATTCTACATCCTCCCGATGAGGATTGGTAGCTGGAAAACATACAGGGGGCTAAAACATCTGCTATGCCATCAAGCCCACTCCAAAGAAATTTTTTGATCGGTCTCCTGAGCTAAATGATGCAATCCCTTGAACGGCACCAGCAAGAACTAACAAACCAGGCCGTGGTAAGGTCCAGCTTGGCTAAACCCCAAAAAAGGAGCTTGCTCTTGATGCTCTCTAACATGAGAGCAAACTGCTGCGTGGAGGAAATATCCAAGCCGACCTGGCAGCCCAAATACCTTATTGGCTCACCCCTCTGAACCCAAGTGAAACCTATGTCAAGCCCCCAATCTGGAGTGTCCTCCTCACCGATCCAAAAGCCATTGGATTTATGCCAATTTATCTGCACCTCCGCCGCCAAGCAAAATAAATCCGATGCTATCCTAAAAGAAGTGAGCATCTATGGTGTGGCATCCAAGTAAAAAGCTGTGTCATCTGCTAACTCACTGTCAAGTAGCTCCTCTTCCCGTCTGATGGGAAGTCTCAGCCCAAAGATGTCAGCTTGAGATCTAATATAGATACTCATAGCTTCAGCCACGAATAAAAAAAGAAAAGGAGCAAGGGGGCATCCCTAACAGACTGATGTGGAAATCTGAAATCTCTCACCCCTTACCCCACCAATAAGTACCTGGCTGTGGGTTGATCTGTACAAAGAGGAAACACCTCTGATCCAAGCATATGTAAAGCCAAAACGTAGAAGGGTGCCCTCCAAAAAACCCCAATCTACTCTGTCATAAGCTTTCTCAAAATCCAAGAGTAGAATGGCTACTCCCTTTTTTGTCTAATGGTAACTCAACCATGTTGAAGTCACCTCCAATCACCCATGAATCTGCAATGGGGGCCCATGAGAGCAAATTCTTCTACATAATGACAAGTTCCCCTAAAATGTTGGTGCCCATGAGAGCAAATTCTTCCACATAATGACACGTTTCCCTAAAATGTTGGAGGCATACAGGTTAAGGAAACTAACCTTACGCTCTCCAACATTAAGCCCTAGAGGGGATAATGACTCTGTGTCCAACAACTAAGGGGAGAACCGACTGTGAAACTGAAATAGAAGTGCCTCCCCTAGTGCCCAAGGCAGGCGACAAAAACGTATGGCCAGAAAGCAACTTGCCTGACTTGGCACAATCCCTAGAATCCAGTTTGTGCTCCTGAATAAATAAGACATCAATGGAACCCCCAGTAACACTTGGATGAAGCTGATCCCGGATCAGCTGTGTGCGGCGGCGATGTGGGACGCCACCTAGGTTGAGTTGGCACTTTCAGCCTCAGCCTTGGTTGTTTTCCACGTCATTTTGAGGGGGTTTATTTATCCTCATGTTTTCATGATGTATTCCGCTTTGAGCTTGCTCTCGTGGGTCTTTTCTCTTACTTAATAGAAGTCTCTTTCTTGAAAAAAGAAAATAAATGTTTAAAAGTCACAGATTTTTCTTTCAGGAAGTGCACCTATGTCTTCCTTGAGTAGTCACAAGAAAGTATATATGGATATGACATTATGTATCAATTCAAGGATAGCTTTCATTCTTGAACCTTTTTACCAGCTATGTTTTTCCACGATACATTCTTCTTCTCGTATCAAGATGAGATAGGCCATTCACAAAATATTTTATGCTCCCAAGGAAAAATCTTTGCATATTCAGGCGGACAAACCGTTCCTGCCATAGGCCTTTGTTGCTATTCGATTGGGAAATATAGGTTTTAAAGTCAGGACCCAGTTTTACAATCTTTCTCAAATGCATAGTGACTTCTTTATCCCGCTTCTAGCCTTTTCTCTATAGAGCCTTGCCACTTATGATTGGAAGAACCTCTAACCCCTAGGTATTGGCATGAGTCTACATTCTCAAAATTTTGTTGCTGGAAGCCCAACTGTCTCTTTTTGTTAGGTTCTGACTGGCATGATTCTGGTCTTGGAAGTAAGGACATGTATCCCACTAATTTTGCAAAAGGAGTTCAAGACGTTTATAAATGTCTGTGCACATGCATCGATGGCATAGAGTAAGAATAGAGGATCCTCTAGTATATTGTCAAGTACTACTTCCTCCACTTCGTGTCTTCAAATCACAACTCTGCTTCATCAAGGAAGTTACCTTGTTGAAACTCCTCTAATATTAATAATCCAGATTCAATTAGAAATTTCCTTCATAATAATTTAAGTGAATTATCCCAAGAAAAGTGTCTTGAATGTTCAGGATCTTCCCAAAAATATGAAAAAGTACACATCTAACAAAAAAAAAGGCTAGATAATAAAGGTGACAATCAATTGGTGACAAGAAAACAAACACATGCAAGGCTAAAACAGGATCAAATACGTTAAAACTACATGCATGCAAGTCTACATCCACAATGTATATACAGCACACAGCTTGAACTCTTTCTAAAACTCAAAGATGAAGGAAACAGGTAGATATAGCTACCAAGAGTCAAGACTAAAATCACTGATAGGGAAGTAGACATGGAATGTCCAGGCCTGATTGAAACTCATGTAGGAGGTGTCTGAAACAGGTTGAGCCAAAAGAATGCTAGAGAAATATCTCTAGGAGAGGAGGGAGGAAGCTTGAAACTAGCCTGCAAGAAGTAAGGTGGGAGCTGAGGGCGGAAAGGGTTCTTGGAAGCCTATTGCTGCTACAGCAAGGTGACCAGAAAGGAACGAGGAGGAGAGATGGATGAAGGTGCATTTAAAACCAGGAAATGCCCTGCCAAACTTGGTAAAAGGTTGAAGAGATAACTAGTAAAGTAGTAGAGAAACCTCAATGTGCTGTCTTTCCTGGATTCATCTAATGTAGAGTTGTCTTTCGTGTGGTTGAAAAAGAAGCAGATACCATTTAGAACAAGCTAAAGCAACATAGAAGTAATTGAATGGATGTTCAACCTGCGTGTTTGCTAGTAGTATGTCTTCTGAATTTATACAAGAAGATGATTTGCAAAATATTATGATCTTTGTTGTAGGTTTTGCTAAGATATGGAAGTTCAGAACAACAGAAGACTTGGCTAAGGCCTCTGTTGGAGGGCACCATCCGCTCAGGCTTTGCTATGACAGAACCAGAGGTTGCATCATCAGATGCTACAAACATTGCATGCTCTATTAGGAGGTTTGTTTTTCAAATGAATCTCCCCTGTTGAAAGTACAAAGAATGGCTATTTCTTGCCCACGTGCCTGGGTTGAATACTGGCGTTATAAGATCTGTTGAAGCTGGTTTCCTTCTAGTTGATTTTGATTATATTATCAAGCTGAGAATGGTTCACATTTATAAATATTAATGTATAAAATCAATGCTGAAAATTACAAGAATGCCATATTATAGTCATTTTTTTGTTACATTTTGAAATAGGGAAGGGGATACATATGTGATTAATGGCCGGAAATGGTGGACGAGTGGGGCCATGGATCCAAGATGTAAAGTCCTCATTGTGATGGTAAGTCCAGGACGAATCTAAGCAGTCCAAGTTTTTAAATCTTAAATTAAAATCATAAGTTTTGTAGAGAGTACTCAAAATTCACAAGATGATCTTCTTTAGCCTACTGTCCATTATTTGGTTGCTGATATATTGAATTTTATATTAACTCTACTATTTGTTAATTCTTGGATTCTCTGGCCCAGAAGCAATATGCAAGAACATGGACCTCTTTGTTCATGTAATGCCTTCCACAAGCCTGACCTTTGGTCTGTGAAAATAAGCATTTGTTGGGGGGCACATGATTCGTGGATTGATATTGCTTTGTAGAATGTACATTTTTCTTGTAGAGATTTTCCTGTGAACTTTTCTACCCACTGAGAACTCCTGACTTCGATTGTCAGTGGTTGTTCATATGCTTTTCCTAAGGAAAATATGACAAAAGAAGAAGAGGGCTGTTGTATTCAAAAGAGAATCAGCGTTTAGAGCGTGAGAAACATTGATTTGGCAGATACTGATTTTTCTGTGCTTTGAACAGGGCAAGACTGACCCCAATGCTGCTTTGCATAAGCAACAATCTATGATCTTAGTTGACCTCGCCACTCCAGGTGTCCAAATTGTAAGACCTTTGACTGTATTTGGGTTTGATGATGCTCCACATGGCCATGCAGAGATAGTATTCCAAGATGTTTGTGTCCCTGCAAAGAACCTTCTCTTGGGAGAGGGTCGTGGCTTTGAGATTGCCCAGGTAAGATTTAAAGCAAACACAGCTTAATCTGTAGATTTGCTGTATCCCTTTTTGTCTTATAGTTTCAGTTTTCTAAGCATCCTGTATCTTGCTTCATCAGGGAAGACTTGGCCCAGGTCGATTGCACCATTGCATGCGTCTTGTGGGTGCTGCTGAGCGTGGGATTCAAATGATGAAACAGAGAGCTTTGGAAAGAACTGTTTTCAAGAGACCATTGGCTCAGCATGGAGGGTTTACAGTACTGCTTGCTCAGGTACTGGATCCTTTAATGCTGAAAAATGAGGCATACAGCAAGGTCTATTGATACTACTTACAGTATATGAGACATTTCAGTGATGAACGACATTGGTAGGTTGCTTGATACTTAAGAAATGACAAAGGTAGGTGTCTGTGTCATGCTTTAATCATACTCTTGTTCATTATAGTGTCGTCTAGAGATAGAACAAGCAAAACTGCTGGTCCTGCATGCGGCAAACCAGCTGGATCTTCATGGCAATCAAGTAGCAAGAGGAGCCATTGCAATGGCTAAGGTGTGTTGCAGTTTCTTTCCACTTTTCTCCTCACAATTGGAAAACACATAATCAGAGATGATTATTGAAAATAGCTAGCTTGGCTTTATTCACATATGAAAGTTTCCAGGGATCTTTTTGCTGCTCAAATAGGGAAAAAAGATGTTATAATGTGTTATTTTATGTACTTCAGATAGCAGCTCCGCGGATGGCACTGAAAGTCCTGGATTCTGCCATACAATGTCACGGTGGAGCCGGGGTAAGTTCAGACTTTGTTTTGGCTCATCTGTGGGCAACAGCTCGAACACTTAGAATTGCTGATGGTCCAGATGAAGTCCATCTTCAAACGATATCAAAACTTGAGCTGAATAAGGCAAGGCTCTAGGTTTTCAAGGCTAAAGTATATCTATATATTTATGGACTCTTGGATCTTCAAGATTAGGCATGTACAGTTGTGGCCACGTTTTCTCATCACCCTCTGAACATGAAGGAATCTGGAATCTGTGGGTGTAGTAGCTCTTTCTGTCTGAGAGTGAAGCTTCATATACAAAGGGTGAGTTGAACCAGGGGTAAAAAGAAGTGCCATTGGAGAATTCATGTTGTGCATTTTGGCCACAAGACTCATCATGTGCTATGGTGGGACACAACATCCACATGTAGCCTGTCAGATATGCTCACACATGCAAGGATTATCATTTTTAGGATTTCAATTCGTGCAAGTGATCAATTTGATCATTGAAGACTGATTAAACTCGAGTAACATTTGATTTATTCTGAAACTTCTAAGAGAAAAATAGTATGTATCTAAATGTTTTTCCGTAGTGTTTAGGGATGGTTTCATACTGTCCTCTAAATGCATGGAGATTATAAGGTGATATTTATAACTGCATCTAGTGGATTGACATGCTTGAGGGTTGCAAATTTTCAAGGGTCGTGTTTACACACCCGAAGGCTGCATTTTCTTCTACTCAAGAAGGCATGGAATGATTGTTAGAAATATGTGAGGAGGATATCTTCTTTGACTACTATATCAGATGAATTTATGATCTACAGCCTTCTCAAAAGAAGAAAAATTAGGTGGTGCCTTGTTGCTTGATGTCTCCACAAGAGATGTCATATTGATCTCTGACATGCCACACACCTTGGTCACGTACGCAATACTCAAGCTCAACATCACTCGTTAACAGATCTTATAATGACCATTCACGATTCACCCATTCCTTCAATGTTTCCGCAATCTCTGTTATCCATTCTACCTTCCACAAGACGGAGTAGAGATGAATTGGGAAGCATAGATTGCACTTGATTCAAGGTTTCACATGAAGCAACCAGGATCCAACGTAGGAGAAATTGGATGACATCCTTGGCAACTCCAATGCAAGCAACAACCACCACCTTACGCATCTTCCTCCCCACACACATGCGTAGCTTTTACAATATGTTGATGCAAAACCACGTGTAGAACCTCCTCTTGGTGAAATCAACCCGACGTTGATAGAGGCTCTCACACACACATGGAAGAAACCTAGCTTGGCGCAATGTTGGAGCACCACCATTCCAATCCACAACCTTCAAAAGAATGTGATTTGGGAGGGTGGGTAGATGCCAACTTGGGAGGGTGGGTGGATGCCAACCTCGCAAATCGCCACGTTTCTGCTCCAAACCAGTAGCTTTCCAATGCTTTCCCCAACAAAAGTAGGTCGCGCTTTGAAATCCGGATTTTTGATCGTATATCTCGTAGATTTAGATCCCGACTTCTTCTAGATCGCAAAAGAAGATTTCAAAAAAAAAAAATCTCCTCAATACAAGTTACGGATCAAAAGTTATGACAAAAATAGTAACTGCTACGTTTTTAATAAAAAGATGCAATCTGTTCTTTCATATTTGTCTCCTTTTTCTCCACACCTCTCTAGTGGCCTATCTCACTTTACCTCTTTCATCCTTAACCCATCCCAAACATAGTATCATCCTCTAGCATCTTCCAAAATCTCCTATCCATCCAATATCCATTATAATACCTCTAGACCCCTATAATTTCTCACACCCTAGGACAACATTTGGGTATCGAAAAAAACCATGCATCATTTTTGTCCCTCTCAGTTCGAGACATTCATGTCCTTCAGACTTTTTCTTTAATGTTTGGGCCCATGCCCACCCTTTTTCTTAGCTTCTTCCCTAAGATCTTTATCTTGGCAAGCTACTTTGCCCACCTCAACCTCAAGCATAAACTACATAAACTCTTCCCATGTGCCATTGTGCTCATCACCATGTTGTAGTTTTCCTCAACGTCATTAAGATACGTTCTACTATTAGCATCCATGTTTTCCACACATCCTCATGGGTAAAAAGGATATAAACCCTTCCTTCTGTACTGGTCACATTGCCTCGAGCTACCTACATCCAAGCATATTTGAGTTTCTTGTCCGTCCGTCTTCAAAGTTTGCAGCCCAGGTTTAATCTCTCCAATATGTATTCCATATTCAAATCTAATTCTTTAATTCCTCAAATCTCCAATCAAGATACTCTTGGTTATCAGGGGTTTGTGCATTCGAAAACTCTCCATAAGGCATTTCATGCATGGAGTCATGTGGCAAAGCATCACATGCTACTCCTACCTGGTCATCAACTTTAACATCATGGATTTCCTTAGAATACTTTGAATCATGCAAGTTAGACTTTGCCAAAACTCCTACTACTTAATCAAGATCAAGCTTCCTTTGTTGCGCATGATTTGAAAAGTTATACCCCTATCAAAGGCAGCCAACTCGCACCCTGGCAGTTGCAGTACATCCATTGCATCAAGAGGCATATCTCGGCGAGAAACTTCCACCCTTTTCTCTTGCATTGCAATTGCTATAACAGGCTCTCTATCAAATAGATCAACATTAGAGAGAGTGGAGGCCTCACTGCCCCCTTGCTCTCCTCACGCCTTATTTGAATTGCACCTCTTCATCAATCCCCTTGTCGGCCTTTAGCACCTATGGGAATTCCTTCTTGTAAATCAACCATGACTTTCTCTACCTGATGTACTAGTTGCATGAATGGATCCCAAGCATTTGGCTCTACATCATACAATATTGCATCCATCAATGAATTGTCTTCTTAATGTATATCAGCAACTTCCCCTCTTCATTAGCATCGACATCTACCTCATTTTTAGCATGCACGCTTGGTTCTTCTTCAATAAGCTTCTTCATATTTTCCTTTGCATCAATAATCTTAAACTCTGCCATAGTTATTCTCAACAAAACCATAGCATGTTGTACTTGAATCCTTGGTCTCATCACATGAGCCAACTCTTTAGAGCCCTTAGAATTTATCTCATTTGCAACAACACCCTCAAGCACGCTTGGCTCCCCTTCATGACTATCGGCTTGATATGCTTCCTCGTCTACACACTAGATCCTAACATTTCCTCAAAAACTTCTCCACTAGCCTTGGTGAATGAACTTGCATCACATATCACTAGAGATGATAAAAAGTCTTTGTGCTTAGCTTGAACCCAACCTGGCACATCATCTTGCAATTCGTTGTATGCAATTGCATTCTTATCAGCAACCACTTTGGGAGGCGTTCCTTATGCACCAAGAAATCTTACTAGTCTTTGGTGTAAAAGATCTCTTCTTGTGTAAACAAGGATCATTAATTAAATCTATTTGATGCAACTTCCACTCTTTGGCACTTGCAAATTCAACAACTTCATTAAACAGCAAGGATTCTTCAACTCCGCCTTCAACCTCAGATCTACAGCAACAATATCTCAAGCACCTTGAGTGGGACTTCTAGATGTAGAGAAGCCTTCCATTCCTGCCATAGCGCAACAAAGTGGCTTAGGTAGTGATCCAATTCTTGATTGGACGCCTACTGATAGTTGCACGACTCTTTCAAATCCCATTAGGATCCCTTGTATATGCATATTGGCCCCAAAAAACAGCTCTTACCTCCAGTGTTCAGCATCTCGATTTTCGATTTCTATAACACATCATGAACAAAACTCTAAAATCATATCCTCACTTCACCTTGCAAACAATAGCCTAGTAGAATTCCTGGTCTATCTTTGCCATTTAGTAGCACTGTGAGCTCTAAGTCTTCGATAAATTGAGGAGATTCTCATCAAGCAGCCCAAGAAACTTAGGCAAATCTAGGTTCATCTCACTTTTGCAAAAATAGCTACATATGTGACGTGAGCCTCAGTCACCAAGAATTCATGAGGAAACTCCTCGCCCGAAATTCCAAAATAGTGATAAGAGAAATCACAGATGTGGGCGACCTCTATGGCAACCTTCCAACATCCGAACATATATAGAGACTTGGAAAAAGAACCCTTTACTACCATATCTCATTAACTCATTTTATAACGGCCATTCACCATTCATCAATTCCTTCAACATTTCTACAACCTCTATTATAAAGTAAAAGACAAACCTTGGCAACTCAAATACAAGCAACAACCACCACCTTACGCATCTTCCTCCCCCCACACATGTGTAGCTTCTACAATATGTTGATGCAAAACCATGTGTAGAACCTCCTCTTGGTGAAATCAACCCGATGTTGATGGAGGTCCTCACACACACGTGGAAGAAACCACACAATCTAGGAGCACCACGTTCTTCCAATTCCAAAGTACGCACAACCTTCATCTACTACTCCAAAACATCAGCTTTTTGATTTTGAAATCCGTATTTTTTACCTATTACCTCGTAGATTCAGATCCCAACTTTTGAAAAGTTTTAGATAACAATCCCAAATTTTCAACACAATGGTTATATTCCATTGCTAACTACTAAGTGCTAGTAGTGCTAACTATTAAGTAGTCCTAGCTCATAGTCTGGCAGTGGTAACTGCTATACACTATCATTGTCTCATATTGTGGTACTATTGTCCACCATGCTACAGTGCTATATAGTAGCGTAGCAGTAACTAGCAACCTTGTCTCATTGATAGTAGTATTATACCAATTGCCAAAATGATTGCAAGTGGTACATACCAATTGCAAATGTGTCGACATCCTCCATAAACTATATAATTTCTTTCTTGATATTTGGTCAAAAATCTGATCATTGAAGGGAAGAGGGTAAGAATTAGGCATTCCTACTTTGTTGAGTTCTCTATATTTGATATAGACTAATCTTTTCCCAGGAACAACTACAATACGTGAATACCATTTATATGTCTACTTGTACTAGAAAAATTAGACCAACTTATAACAACTCCATTATTTTTGCATAACACCTTAGTTGAAGCATGTTAGCCAATATTCAACAAGGTTGTCAAATTGGATTCGTATTAGGTATCAAAGGAAGAATATGTACCACTTTTGATGGGTGGAATCCTTAGAGTATCAATAAACTCAAGTGAACACATTAATGAGCTCCCTGCATAACTTTATGAGCTACTTGCAGGGTCAAATCTGGTGTGCTCATATTTGGACGTCCTTCACCCCCTCAAGAGTTCCCAAATTGGTAGTTCTTACATCAACTCTCTTACTAGAATATAAGGGAACATATGCCACAATCTCCAAAGATCTAGTCCGAGTGGACCCATTGCAATTGTCCATCATGCGTACCCTGGGGTCCACTTCTCCAACCCTATGGAGACAAAGTAGAAACACCAAGCTGGATGTGTCTGGGAGCCCACTATGGTGATCCTTTTTGGGACTGCAAAGGTTCAACTGAATCAAATCTTTAGTTGGATGTTTATTTCCAAAGTTCATCGGATTCTCGTTGTTGTCAAGGGCTGAAAATAATTTCTTCCATTCTTGTTGTCAAAGGCATTGAAAATCGTTTCTTCCATCTTACTCTAGTAAACTCCATATACATCACCCAACCCGAAATCGCTTGTAGTTAATTTGGCGTGATCATTTGTAGATGAATTCCATCTTGGACAAATCTGTCCATTTTGAGAGTGGATCTTTAGGAAAGGAATCTATTATTTTTTAATTCTTGACTTGCCTTGGAATTAGGTCCTCAATAGGGATGTCAATTCGACAATCAAACCTAATTATGCACATCCTCATCAAGAGTACTAAATATTGTGTTTGACCTTCCATTCAAGCAAATGAAAGTTTCATATCATGACGATTAAACAATCCCACTAGAACCTTATACAACATTCATTTTGAAATGGAACTAGAACCTAGTCAAATAGTCCCTAGTACAACATTCCTTTTGAAATGACACTTGAATTGTTTGCCATTCAAATGGTCCAAAATTCTTGACCTAATATTTCAAGACCTAAATTCTTGTAAGTCCCAAAATCCATGAAACTTACCACAAACTAAGCTTTTACAAACACATTTGCTATAGTCCTGACCCTCAATCTCTATACAACTCTATGGTGGGAAATTTGTTCTACATTCATCAAAACAATTTTAGTTACCTTCCTAGCAGGGCTATATCTATGATAAGCTTTGTACCTCTCAAAAGTGACCTCACTATCCCACAAATGTTTACACATAACATCATGGCTTCAAGCATTGAGATCGAAATAGGTAGTTAAGTTAAACCGTGGATGATGACATAGGGTTTAAAAGTAGGTAAGGGTTTCCTCATAGACACAAATTGACTACCCATTTAGTTGGTGGCTAGATCTTTTGGATATGTCTTTCCTAGCTATTGATTCAAAATTTGTTTCATTAAAAGGGGGACTTTCATAAATTTCTTCAATAATGACATTGGTTCTACATAGTACCTCTACCATTATTTCTTCAAATGAGAACTCTTTATCATTCATTATTTTAGGTTTGGATCTAGTCATGATATATACCTATTTCATGTGAGTTGGCAACATGGTTTCACTTCCCAAAAAGTTTATTAAATTTTATGTAAAGGTTGCATCGACTAATTTTCCTTTGGATATCTTGATCCTTAAATATTTGAGTGGTTTCAAATAATGATGACTCGATCTTGGTTCAGTCTTGGCTGGGTCATATAATTTTGTTCTATAGGCTCTTCTTTGTGACTAGACTTTATGTAGTAGTTGTATATCAAACATTGGGGAATTAATAGCCTAATGCACATTAACTTTGCAAGCTTGGAAAAAAAACCCCACATTTGGGATGTTAGCATTTCATCTATCTACTACTACATTGTGTGCATTGTAAGAAATGAGCCACCAATGATTTAATTTTTTGTCTACTGTTTGATGGAGATTCATAATCATGTCTTTAAGATCTTTTATAGAATTATATAAAGTGGCGATGATGATGAATTATAGGGTTCACTATGTAAGAACTGGAGGAGGAGCCCCCTGGTCTAATTGGGTTGCTATCCTGCTCCATTATTACCATTGTTAAATTGTAGTGTCATTGTTTAGATTCTGTGCGAACGATGGCATCTACCAATCTTTTAGGTTTTCTATCCTCACAAACATGTGAATCTATCGCTTCAATCCTCTTATGAAGAGTTCAATATTGTGGTGTGGCTAGTTCAAGGGCTATCCTTCAATTGATCTAGTAGACCAATTCCTCAACTTTGTGCAAATAGTCTTCCACACTCTCAGTTGGTCCCTACTTGCCATCTTGGAAGCAAACCTTGAACAATTACTATTGTCATGAATTCAACTTCAATTAATCTTGGAAGCTCTATTGTATGTACTATGTCTAATATTGATTTCTAAGTATCCATGCCAAATATAACATTTTGTTTATATATTGAACAATTCTTGTGACACCATATATGCATTAGGAGAGTTTTGGACACCTTAAAAAGGGCCTTTTCCGTTAACAAATAAAGCAAACATCTAATCCTATTATTAGCCAACAAAACAATGGGGAGGAGAAATAATTTAAATTTGGAGGAATATATCCTCATCTTCATTGGTGGCGGTTAAAGGACTCTTCATTCTATCCCTCTCTACCCCTTTCATGGAGGCCCATTTTCACTTTTTATACAACATCAAGGGTGGGTAATGACCCTTGTACTCTAGCCATTACGCGGGAGAGCCATGTGTCATTGTGTAGGATCCTCTAGCCCTTGGATCACATGTTTATCCAAGGATGCAAGATGATGGGCCAACGCTCTTGCATGTATGCCAACCCACACAGTTGGAGACATTGCACATGTTTGGCATCCATGACCGGACATCACTTAAGGGCCATTGCATTGGATTAAGGATCAATGGATAAGATTGGACAACTCTTGGAAACCCTTGGATGGAGAGAACCATGGATAAAAGGCATGGCTTGCATGGGTGTGCACAAATCTTAGCCCTTGGTGATGATATGGAGATCTAACATAGGAGAAGAGGTGCGACTTATGCGCCATTGTGTAACACGTTGGATAATCCAAAATTGCATCTACACCATCCAAAGAGGAAACTTTAGAAATTCAAAAATAATGAAACATCTCTAAACTCATCATCAAAACTGACAATACCATTAAATACATGTTACTAGTTGAATATTTTCCTACAATAATGAAAGATTACCCATTCATTAAGCAAACCTTATGGGGTCATTTTTGAGTCCCAAACTCCCCTAATATATTCAAAATATTTTAAATGCAAATGAGGGTCTTCCCCTATAGTACAACAAAAATTGGATATAAGTAAAAACCAAATCCTTGTTGAGAGATCGTGCTCAACATCATATGATCATATGTGCATAGCACAAACACATATAGAGTGCTATAAAGGAAAGGGTTAGATGACCTAACCCTAACCCTAAATGGGTTTGTATAGATTCTACATTTTCAACTAAATCTAGTGTACAGTTAGTCATTTGTGGTGTGCTCTCTAGCTGTGCCCTCTGTCCTCATCTCCACTCTTCTCCTCTCCCCTCTTCATATTTTCTCATGGTATCAGAGCATGGTTCTGCCTTCTGCTAAGGCGCCATCCTTCTTGTGAGAGTGATTGAGAGATTGAGAGATCGAGAGCAATTGAGAGTTCTTTCATTCCATTGATGAAAGATTTCTATTCATTCCTTTATGAAATTCCGTCATTGAAGAATTTCCGTTCAGTTCATTTTGAGCTTGAGTGTTCCTTATTTTGTGAGAGAGAGAGACTATTCTCCTTGAGAGATTTTGATTGGGCAATCCCTTTGAAGATTTCGGAGTGAGAAACAAGAGATTTTAGTTCTTTCTTGCTAGAGAAAGGTTCCTACAACCATTTTTCAGCTACTGCATCACATATTTTCTGAGGTTGCTCCTCCTAGTTAATGCTCCTCCTAAATTCTTGGATAATGTAAAATCCAAATCCTTGTGGGAGTGCTCCTGCATAATGCTCTTAAGCTGCTATGATTTCTCATCTTCATGAAGGCCCTTCCATTCTATAGCACTCGATGTAGATATTTTTGTGAAAATGCAATCTCTAAAGATGACCTAATCCTAACCCTAACCCTAAATGGCTTTGTATCTATTCTACATTTTCAACTAAATCTATTGTACAGTTAGTCATTTGTGGTGTGCTCTCTAGCTGTGCCCTCTGTCCTCATCTCCACTCTTCTCCTCTCCCCTCTTCATATTTTGTCACGGTGTCAGAGAATGGTTCTGCCTTCTGCTGAGGCGCCATCCTTCTTGTGAGAGTGATTGAGAGATTGAGAGATCGAGAGCGATTGAGAGTTCTTTCATTCCGTTGATGGTCATTGAAGAATTTCCGTTCAGTTCATTTTGAGCTTGAGTGTTCCTTATTCTGTGAGAGAGAGAGACTATTCTCCTTGAGAGATTCTGATTGGGCGATCCCTTTGAAGATTTCGGAGTGAGCAACGAGAGATTTCAGTTCTTTCCTGCTAGAGAAAGGTTCCTACAACCATTTTTCAGCTTCTGCATCAAATATTTTTTGAGGTTGCTCCTCCTAAGTTCCTTCTCATATAAGGTTTTCTTGTAAGGTTCTCTTCTGTGAAAGTAGAGAGGGAAGTCGTTGTAAGGAAAGCGGTTCCTTCTCTAGCCAGTAGCTTTGAGAATCTACACACGCAGCAACAAGCAAGACGCAAGCAAGTGATCAACATCCCTCCATAACTAGGGGGCCATCAAGCTTCAAATGACCAACAAGCACCTCGCACAACATGCAGAGTCTCAAGCACCTGCAACGATGCACCACTTGCTGTGCAGCCAGATGACTCCTCTCCAACAAATGAGCTTCAAACATGTCAAACATTTAGTGCAACTACTGTTTTAAGTTTGGACATTATGAAAGAGATTGCCACAAGAAGCAGTACGACCAAGGCGGTCAATCTAGTAGCAGCAATCGAGGGAATTTTTATGGAAGAGGAAATCATCATGATGGACATTCTAGTCACAATCATTATGTAAATGAACATGGGAATATGTTTCTTGCAAACAAGGAAATGCAAAAGACTGATACAGTGTATCTAGACAGTGTATCTAGACACCGATTTCAATACAAAAGAGGATTTCAGCTACTATCAAGTTGACCAAGTAGATCAAGATCCTTGGTACACTGACAGTGGTACATCATCTCATATGATAAATCATCAGGAATGGTTCACAGATTTGAAACCATTAGAAGGTCAAAAGAATGTCATCTACACAGCTAGCAGATAATACACTGAATTCAAGGGACATGCATTATCCCTATGAACAATTTCACTGGTATGAAAGGATTGGTGAAAGATATACTCTATGTTCCAAAGCTTAGCACGAACTTTTTGTCAATAGGTCAAATGACGGAACATAACTACTGAGTCATCTTCGACAGAGATGAATGCACTATTAGAGACAAATCCAAAAGATTTCAGCTAGTAGGAAAAGGAGTCAAGGAAGGATGCTTGTACAACATGCTAGCTACAGTACCATATATGAATGCCATGTCAACCAATCACAACAAATGCCACTATCCACAAAATGGCACAAGAGATATGGTCATGTTAATTTCAAGTGCTTGCTAGATCTCAGGAATCAGAATATGGCAATCAGGATTCCTAAGCTATAGTTTCTTGGAAAAGTTTGTGAAGCATGCTGCTTCGGCAAACAAAAGCGAACCAACTTTGGTAGAAGAACCTCTTGAGCAAGATGTTTTCTTGATTTGATACATACAGATGTATGGAGCTATGCCCAGACCTGCTACATCAATAGTTCACTTTACTACTTGACTTTCATCGATGACTACAATAGATATTGTTGGGTCTACTTTCTGAAAGAGAAATCTGAAGTGTTTTCCAGATTTCAAGAATTCAAAGCCATGGAAGAAAACCAAATAGGAAAAAACTTCAAAGCCATGAGATTAGATAGAGGAGATGAATAAATGTCTTCATCATTCATGAACTTTTGCAAAAGACATGGCATTCGAAGAAAGACAATTCACTTGTGTAGATACTCCTCAACAGAATGCAAGAGCTGAAAGGAAGAATGGTACTTTAGCAGATAGTGCTAGAGGAATGCTTGTGAGAATCATCTTTCGAATCAATATTGGGTAGAAGTAATAGCCACTGCAAACTACTTGCTGATCAGCTTCCTACCGAATTGATACTAGGTATGACACCTTATGAAGCATTCACTAGACATAAGCCACACATTGGGCATCTCTGCATATTTGGTTGCATAGAATATGCCCACATACATGATGATCATTGTAGGAAATCAGATTCAAAGTCACGTAAATGCATCATGGTTGGCTACAGTGAAGAAAGAAAAGCATACAAGTTGTATGATCCCATCAACTAAAAGGTCATTATCTCCAAAGATGTAATCTTTGATGAGGAATCAGAATGGAAAACCTCAAATACACAAGAGATAGATGCACCAATTTCACAGTCATCTATAGAAATGGTTGATGAAGAAGAGCAAGAATTGCCAAAAACACCAAGCAGAGCCAAAGTAGCTCAAACAGTCTACTAGGGAAAGCAAACCTCCAGCCAGATTAACATATGCTCAAAAAGGCAAAGCAATTCAGGTTGAAACCACCAACTATGCTCTTATGACTACCATCATGGCTATAGAAGAGCCAGTGTACTTTGAAGATGCAGCAGACAAGATAGAATGGCAAACTGCTATGAATGAAGAAATGTATGCTTTGTATAAGAATAATACTTGGGAATTATGTGATCTTACACCAGGAAAGAAGGCCATAGCAAACAAATGGGTATACAAAGTGAAATACAATCCAGATGGAAGTATTCAAAGATACAAAGCCAGACTAGTTGCAAAAGGATTTGCACATCAATTAGTCATTTTTGGTGTGCTCTCTAGCTGTGCCCTCTCTCCTGATCTCCACTCTTCTCCTCTCCCTGCTTCATATTTTGTCAATCCTTGGGTAATGGTGGTATCATAGGTGGAAGTACGATTGGGTGGTGGTGGTATCATAGGGGAAGTAAAAACCAAATCCTTGGGTAGTGGTAGTATCACGGCTGGAAGTACAATTGGAACTCATGGTATATATAGCCATCATAGGTGGAACCATCGGTGGTGGAGTTGGTACTCCTTTTCCACTTAGTCTAGTTGTTTTTCTTAAATTTACCACTATGAGAGAGGTCAAAGCTATAAGAGGGGGTACTTTGGATAAGGTTGTATTTGGCAATATTTCTCCCATGCCATTATTCTCCTTCTTGTTCTTTTGATTTTTTAGCTTACTAGATAGGTTTATGTGTGACTCAAAAGAGGTGTTTAACTATCTATCTTTACAATGTCTAGGACAATTTTTTTGTGATAATCCTTCTCAAGAGGCTTTATTGCATTGAACTTTTGAAAAGAATGTTCAGGGATTTTTCTAGAAAACTCAAATCTTTTAAAAATATAGGATCTATTCTCCATCATTCTCTTTGAGTCTCACATTGGGTTCAAGGGTCTAGCCTTACCGCCTCCTCGTTGGCAATGATTACTTCTATTAGAGCCTCAAAACTCCATCTAGGTTTGCAAATTCTAGGTGAATCATTGTGCACAACTATGAGATTTAGTGTTTTCATCTACTAACTTTTATATGGGATAGAGTGTGCATAAAAAAATCATGCCTATGAAAGTTCTCCTTCAAAAGAGGAAGGGGCTAAGGGTTTGTTTGTCATCAATAGGTTTTCCAAACTTAGTATATTGACGCTCCCAACAAATGCACTAGATGTTGCAAAAGTTTTTGTCTCAAACTAATCTTCAAGATTAAATGGAACAACAAGAAGGGTGAAAATCCTTTTCAACATACGTGAGTAGCCTTAGCAACAATCATTGAGATAATAGTATTACTCATTTTCCCATATTTAAAACTCTTCAACATCAAATAAATTTATACAAAGAGTCAAGGTCACAAGAATGTAATGAGATTCCAATGCACTATACCAACACTTGTCATTCTACAAGATTATTGACTACCAAGACTTTTCTTAATGAATGAACCACACACACTAGCAATAGAACCTTTCTTCTTATCTTGGCTGCATAACTTGAGTCAACCTTATCAAAGAAACAGATGTTAGTCGTGGTTCCACACAAATTAATTTACTTACACGTTCAAATAGAGACACATGTAATAAAGATACTAAAATATTCAATAGCTTGGTAACTCAATTGCAAATCCATTCATATCATTCAATAAGGACATACTGTCATGCTATCCTATTTACAAAGAGAAGGATGAGAGAGTGTTGAGCCTCTCTTTGGGGTCCCTCTATAATGCCTCTCAATTTTTTCTCTCTTTCTCTATACAATGTGTATATTGATATAAGGATAAATTCTACTTATTCAAAATTTGATATAAAGATATATCCTACTTATTCAAAGCTTGAGAAAATGTCAAGCCTCTCTCCTACTTTGCTCTATCCTAACCAAGCATGAGGTTCAAGTTGCTCCTTGAACTCAAATGTTCCTTGATATATACATCTCATTATAGCATAATGTTCTAAAAAACATAGGATAGTTTACACAAAAGAAAATGGATCACTCAAAATAGAACTAAGGATATTGAAGTATCCATCTTAGACTTCAACTCACCCCTATGAAAATGAATCAAATATAATTCTACTTGAAAAGGAGTATGAATGAACTGAATCTAGATCTACTTGAAGATGAGCACGGGAACTTTCTCTTTCTTTTGAATCTCTTCCATAAAATTATTACCTCTATTTTTTGAATTTCCAACATCACATTGTCCAATTAGTTCTCCTTCTAGATTCACTAAAAGGATGAATGAACCGAATCCAGCTCTACTTGAAGATGAGCATGGGAACTTTCTATTTCTTTTGAAGCTCTTTCATAAAATTATTAACTCTTAGTTCTCCTTCTAGATTCACTACACTTGGATGGTGATTGGCTTTGTATCCCTATTTTTAGACTAGAAAGTTTGCAAATTAACCTTGGGCATGATCCAAGCTTTTTTGTAGTTATTTGATCTCTTTGATCGACTCCTCTTTTTGTTTGATGAGCTACTTAAGAATTTGGATCCTCTATCCTCTTAGGATCTAATAAGCAAGAAATGTCAAAGAGGTTGGCTGAGAAAGTTCATAAATTTTGGCCATAATGGCTCAATAGTGGGGGTTCTAGATGTGTTTTCCTTTGATGAATCAAGTTTGCCTCCTACAACATTATAAGACACCTATGACTTTTGCGGCATGAAGGAGGCTCCTCCACCATGTGATGAAGCATTGGGTGCCCCAATAGATGCTCAAAAGTGCACACCAAAAATATGCTATCCCTTAATCAAATACAAGTGGAGCACGATTCTTTGAAGGTGGCACAAGAACCCATTGTACTCTATCTTTGTCTAGCCGGGTCAAGTAAGGCTTGATTTTCTCTCTCACATAATCTACCACATCTCTAAAGAGATCTAGATGCTTGTGGAATGTGCCGATGACATCTATCTGATGATCAAAAATGTCATACAACTCTGCCTCTCTACTCAAATGACGAGTAGAAGTGACAAATTCATGGTATGCCTCGCGGGGTGTAGCCATTTAAGGTGCTTGGAGATAGTGTTGTGCTTCTTTGGATTTGATGAGAGGATGCTCAAAGGTAGCCCCACCCTCTTGATTTTGTGGCCCAATAGTGCCAATGGGTACTTTGCCTTTATCTTACCCTAAATGTCAATAGCATGGTCTTTGTCTGATCTCTCAGTCATTGTGACTTCTTCCTCCGTTCAACGCCATGGTTTTCCTCATGTAAGGACTCTATTGGAACATGGGAATGTGTATGGGATGGTGAGGGCTTGGATGATGGTGTGGGATTGGTTGATGGCATGAGCTTGACTAGTTGGCACCTAGTTCTTTATAGATCAGTGTCTCCCTAATGAATGGATCTAGAAGAGGAGGCTAAGGGCTAATGGAGGCTGGGGAGAAGGAGAAAGAGGTACTTTTAAAATCATGGCTACTTGGAGAACTCGCATAAGTGGTAGGGGATGAGTTGGAAGAGGGTGAGCAAAAATTTAAATTAGAAGAACTGGCCATAGAACCTGTGCAGGTGTGAGTTGATAGCACCACAAACACAATTGAGATCCAAGTTGAACTTTGGCAACACGCCACGGTTGCGCCCATGAAACTCTTTGCAAACACACCCATCTAGTCCACCTATTGATTCTCTTCCCACGTGGGTCTATAACCAAGGCAATGTAGGACCGAGGAATGTTGCCAAGGCTTTTCTTTAATTCTAGAAGCTCATAGAGAATTTGGAAAAATAGAGGTAACTTCACATCTACTATATACTTATCAAATACCCTTGAGAGGAAGAGTAAAATTCAGTGACATACATTTAGGACCTAGGGAAAGAAGATATACAATTGGATATAACTTTTGCATTAAGAGAACATATTTTCCATCAAAATATAATCTCTAATCTACCACACTACACCTCTCCATCATGTCATTGGTGATGGTGGTGTGATGCCAAAAATTGATAGTTTTTATTTGGCATTGGTATTGTTTTTCTCTATGTTTGATAAGAGTTTGAGTATCAAGTGATAGCCTAGCGGCTCTCACTTATTTCTATTTTCTAAGATATTGTATGGGATTAAGAGGATGAGTGGAATAGATCATTGCAAATACCATGTGTATGAATGATAAATACCTTGGTATTGGGTGAGAGTTATTTGTGTATAGGATATTATGGGGCTTTTAGAAAATAGGAAGAGTGAGTCATATAAAGAGGTGGGCTCATGTCCATATGCTCCAATAATATAAGAGAGGTCACATGCCAAGTGTGTGGAAGGCATGTGGAGGAGTGTGGAGTCAAGAGGAATCCTTCTAGAATTCCCATGTGGAATAAGGAGTATGTGGACATATGGAAAAGAGAGGGTCCCTATGGGCTCCATGTGGGAAGACTCTTGACTTTCTCAATATTTTAAGAGTCTTAAGCATCTTTTGATGGGACACATGGCAAGAGTAGCCAAAAAGGACATGGATGGTGACATATGGGCTTATGTGATTGATGGGGAAAGGAATCTATAGGCAGCAATTGTAAATGGGTGAAGGAGGGTGATAAAATCTCTATAAAAGGAGCCCTCCTCTCCCTTGTTCATCATCTCTTCCACCATTAGGCCTCATGTTGCTGTAGCTCTAGTCTCCTCAAGCCTCTTCCATGAGCCTTCTCTCCCTCTTGTAGATATTCGCTTATGTAGACTCTTGAGTCCATCTCTCTCTAGTTTATTCTCTCTCTATGAGTAGTCTTGGAGCTTCTGCTCCCTCTTGTACGTATGAAACCTCTTCTTCTCCCTTGTGTTTGTAGTATTTTGAGTTGCATTAGAGTTGGAGTCTCACTCTATTGGTAATGAAGGTCACTTCAAGTTCTCTCTCTTGAAGGTCTCTTTCTTTTCTTTCCATTGCTTTCTCTTCCAAAGTGCTCAAAAGTGTTGTCTATTTGGCTGCTCATTGTGCATACATGGTTTATCTATTGTTGAGATATCGAGCTCCACTCATGATATGCTAGGGTGACTATTGTGCATTTATGTCATCGACTTGTTAGCTGTAGATGCGGTTGGTACATCACCCATGAATAATAGCTGGATGATAGCTATCTTTATGTACTCTAGTTAGTGGCTCAGTTAGTATGCCACCTTAGTTAGCTGAGTTTGGTTTGAGACCCACATATAGGGTTCACCTATTCTTTTGTTCGAGAGAGTTCTTTTGGCTTTCACAACCAAGAAGAGGAAAACTGTTTTTAGCCTCCACCTTTGTGTGTATTCCCCCATTGTGTATGTGAGAAAGCTGCAAGTGAGACTCCTTCCTTCTCTCCCACTCTCTTCACATGGTATTAGAGCTCAATTCGTGGTAAGGAGCTCAAGAAAGCAAACCAAGTTTGCGGTGTCTTGGTAAGAGGATCAGTGTTGCTTTCCTTTTTTTTCGAGTTTGGGAGCAAATCTCTATAGATACCATAGCCGAAAAGTGCAAGAGTGCACTGTCTCAGATTGGGACACCCTTCGTGGTGTGGTGAGAGGGCAGTATATGCTACATGTAAGGGCAAAGCCCTTGGTGAATTTTTTTTTTTGATTCGAGGTCATTTCAGGGCCCATTTTGGTGGCAGAAGTTTTCTGCAGGCACTTAGAAAAGTGCCCTGTTTTTGCTGTGCAACCACTGTTCTACAGGTCGGTGAAAAGTTGCCACATAAATTGCATCATATGCATGTGCGCAAAGATATTGGGAGTGACAAAATCATTCTTATTTCCTGTTGATGCAAAATCGTCACTAGGAAGTGACTGTGGTCAAATACCACTTTCATTAGTTTTGCAGATTTGCCCTTGTGAGGCAAAAGTTGTGTTTTTACAGTGATAGAATATTTTTGCAGTGTTCTGTAATGGCATCTAATGCTCTTTCACAGATAGTCACTAAAAAGCTTGACAAGAACAACTTCAGAGCATGGAAGTTTAGAATGACAAATTTCCTTAAGGGAAAAGGCTATTGGGAATTCATTACTGGAGCTGAACAAGAACCAGTTATTCCTAAGGTTCCCAATCAATAGGAGTTGTAGGCATTTAAAGGCTAGCATGAGAGAGCCAGAAAAGTTATGTAGTAGCTGTCTATCAGTATTTCAGATTCTATGATTGTGCATATTCAGGATGCAAGCACGCTGAAGGAGGCGGGGGATACTTTGACAAAAATGTATAGCACAAATACGCAAACCAAGAAAATGCAGCTCAAGTAGGAGTTGCGTAATGTGCAGAGAGAAAATATGAGCATCAATGACTACCACATGAAGGTGAAGAAGATTGCAGATGCACTTGCTTCCATTGGGTTGCCAGTGAAAGATGATGAGACTTTTCCTAATTTTGGGGAGTTGATTGCTCTTCTAATTTCTGAAGAGCAGAGAAATGGTGGTGCATCTTCTTCAGGAGGAACTTCAAAAGAAATTGTATTCTACTCAATTGCTAGAAGAGGTAGAGCAAGCCGATCAAGAGGCCATGGGAGAAATCAAAATATGCAGCAAATTCAAGAAAACCAGTCCTATGGAGGAGGACATGGTAACCTTAGAGGCAGGAGGAGCCAAAGAGGTCATGGTGGATGGCAGAGAGGCCAAAATGCAAACAACAACGTTGAATGCTACTACTATGGCAAAATGGGTCATATGGTTAAAGGCTACTTTAAAAAGCAGAATGACATCATGATTGAAAAATTGCAGCAAAGCAATTATGCATCCTCTAGTAGACAGGGTGATGATAGAAATGAGCATTTGGTTATGGTGCAGCACATGACCAATTCTGTGACAAGTGCAGAAGAAAGCAATGATGTGTGGTATGTTGACTCAGGTGCATTAAACCACATGATAGGTCATGCAAAATGGATGCAGGATGCAAGGAAAATGGAAAAGACTAGAATTTGTGGAGACTGGTGATGATATTGCACATCCTATTGTGTAGATTGGTGGGAGTCTATGCTGGATGGGAAAAATAAATGCATGTCTGATGTATTTCATGTCCTGAATAGCACCAAGAAATTGGTTTCTGTTGGTCAAATGGTTGAGCAGGGCTTGCAGGTCAGATTTAATCCTCATGGATGCTTTGTTGAGGATATGAAAAATAAGGGTCGCTTGATAGCAAAAGGGAAGAAGAAGGGCAAGATGTTTATGTTGGATGCGGACATGCCTAAATTGAGTGCAGCAATGTTTGCACATGGGACCGGTGTAATTGCAGATATTGATATCTGGCATAAATGCATTGGTCATGTTAATGTATAGCGACTTAAATTAATGCAGGCCCAAAATATTATTGAAGGATTTCCCAAGTTCAAGATTGCAGAAATGCATAAGGTATGTGAAGCCTGTCAATTTGGAAAACAGGCAAGGAAACCATTTCCTAGACATGTTTAAGAGAGTAAGAGGCCATTAGAATTAATCCACTCTGATGTGTGGACTACTGTAAACATGAAGTTGGGGGTAATAAACTTCATGCACCTCTTCACTTCCTGCTACTTTCGAATTGACTGCCAAAGATATTTATCATTGAGAATGGGACATTAGAAAGAAGTTTTTATGCTAAGATACCACACCATACTTTCCTCCCTCAGATGAGAATGAAGATGGTAACATCCCAAGGGATGTTGTAATCAAGCATAGGGAGAAGGAAAGGATCAGCAGAGGCCATAATCTCAGCGAGCCGGTCTGCGCCAAAGAGAAGAGCGATACGTTATTGAAAGAAGATCTTGCGGCTCAACATGACATGAACTAATATATATCGAGGAGTTTGAAGGGGATGATTGGGGCGGATGGGTAGATTCTGAGGAAACAGTGCACCTCCTTCATAGACACCTTTACACAGTTCAAAACACTCTACAAACTATCATTAGACACAGAGGCCTATAACTTTCAGTAGAGACATGATATGAGAGATTCAAGCACAAAAAGATATGTGCCTTGAGATGGGTTCGCGCTGATATAAGTTTTATTGAAAACAGACAAGCGGCCAAAAAGATATGGACAGTTTACTAGACGGGGGTAAAAACTATCATAAAAACTGACTGCCAGACATAGAGACTCATAACTTTTTGCAGTAGTATCTGATTCAAGATCTGATCACATACAAACATGCGCCTTGAAGAGAGCTTCGTGATGATAGTGCTCTCAAAACCCCCTACCTATCACAGTTGAGAGTGCTCTCAACGGAAGCAAGAACGGAAGAAGGAGAGAGAGAGATAGAGAGCCACACAAGTTTGGTGGGTGCAGAACCACCCTAATCTTCTTTTTCATTCATTTATATATGTGTTTGAGTATTGTACATAACTGGGGTTAAGGCACAGTGACCTTTAACCCCACAACCTCCCACTTAAAGGACAATGTGTCTTTAAGGGAGAACAACCAGTGAGCATACTATCCAATGCCCATCAATACACGACAATACTCAAACCATTGACTAGGTAGACTCTTCATCAGCATATCTACAGGATTATCATCTGTATGAACCTTGACAAGCTCTATGCACTTGTCCTCAAGTACCTCCCTGATGAAATGGTACCTGATCTCAATGTGTTTGGTCTTTGCATGAAAGACCAGGTTCCGTGCTAGCTGAATAGCACTCATGGAATCACTATGCAATGTCGGTACACCTGTATGAATCCCCAAATCTCCCACTAGCCGATCAAGCCATATAGCCTTCTTGCAACCCTCTGTGGCTGCAACATACTCAGCCTCTGTGGTAGACAAAGCAATGCACTTCTGTGCGCGAGACATCCACGATACTGCACCACCTGCAAAGGTGAACACATAACCAGAAGTGGATCTCCTACTATCCACATGCCCTGCATAGTCTGAATCTATGTACCCAAGTACATGCATGTCTCCTTTACGAAAGCAAATGCACATCTCCTTGGTACCCTTCATGTACCTCATGATGCACTTAGCTGCCTCCCAATGCCTCTTTCCTGGATTAGCCATATACCGGCTAACAACTCCCACTGCAAATGCAATGTCTGGTCTAGTAGCTATCATAGCATACATAAGACTCCCAACTGCTGATGCATAAGGAACCTTGGCCATCATGGCCCTCTCCTCTTCTGATTTGGGACTATCTGTATGACTCAGTTTCACATATGGAGGCAATGGAGTACTCACTACCTTCCCCCCCGCCATATTGAAACGCTGCAATACTTTTGTAACATACTCTTTTTGTGAAAGCCAAAGGAGTTTCCTACTCCGATCACGCGTGATGCGCATACCAAGTATATGACCTGCAAATCCCAAATCCTTCATATCAAAGGCCTCATGCAACTTGGCCTTTAATGCATCTAGCTCATAAGTATTCTTGCTAGCCAATAGCATATCATCCACATATAGTGCCAAGATTATCAGGCTATTATCCTTAGCCCTTTTAGTGTAGAGGCAGTGATCAATTTCACTCCTCCTAAAATCATGGGACCGAATGAAAGCATCAAACTTCTGATATCATTCTCTAGGCGCTTGCTTAAGACCATAGAGACTCTTCTTTAGCTTGCAAACTAAATGCTCTTTGCCCTTTTCTTCAAAGCCTTCCAGCTGCACCATGTAAATTTCCTCATGCAAGAAAGCTGTCTTGACATCCATTTGCATAAGCTCCATATCCTCTATTGTCACTAGTCCAAGCATGCATCTAAGTGTGGTCATCTTCACAACCGGAGAGAATATCTCATCAAAGTCCACACCCTTCTCTTGCTTGAACCCTTTAGCAACCAAACGGGCCTTGTACCTAGGCACATCATCACCTGTGACCTTCATTTTGTAGACCCATTTACATGGCAATGCTTTCTTTCCATGTGGCAAAGAAACCAAGTCCCAAGTCTTATTCTTCATAAGTGAACTCATCTCTGATTGCATATAGCATACTCCCACTTGCGTTGATCCTCACGCATCATAGCCTCTTTGTAGCAAGAAGGCTCCCCACAATTAGTAAGCATCACATAGTCTACCCCTGGAACAAACCTATCAGGCGGTCTAGACACTCTAGATGATCTTCTCAAGGGCATTTCAGCTTGCTGTCCCACTTGCATATCAGCCACATTTGGCTCATCATTTCCACCAATAGATGATCCATCATCTACCCTTGATTGTATACCTGTGGGAGTACTTGGTGATACCATTTCTTGCACATTTGGTGCATGAACAGCTTGCTATCTATCAACATATGCAGGTGGATTCACATCCTGGAAAGTGATTCTCCTCATTTCCACATCCCTCATGGGTGCCTTATGCATCTTCTTCTCATTGAAGACCACATCATGGCTGCGTATGATCTTCTTTGCTTCTGGATCCCAGAGACGATAGCCCATCTCTCCACTTTCACCATAACCCAGAAAGATGCATTTCCTAGACTTAGGATCTAGCTTCTTTCGAAGCTCTTTTGGCACATGTGCATATGCCTCACACCCAAATATACGCAAATGAGAGTAAGAGGGCTTCCTGCCACTCCATGCCTATTCAGGAATACCACCATCCAAACTCTTACTAGGTGATCTATTGATCACATGCACTGCAGTCTTCATTGCCTCAGCCCAAAAACCACCAGAAAGACTTGCATTGGAAAGCATGCATTGCAACCTTTCTTGAATGGTACGGTTCATCTTTTCTGCAACTGGATTTTGCTCTGGAGTACGAGGGGATGTGAGCTCCCTCTTAATCCCACGTGTATCACAGAAATGCTGAAAGTCATGAGAGAGATACTCTCCACCATTATCAGTCCGTAGGCATTTAAGCGTTCTACCTGACTGATTCTCAACCAAGGCCAACCATTTCTGAAATACCTGGAACACATCACTCTTCCGAGCTATAGCATAAGCCCACACTTTCCTAGTTGCATCATCAATGAATGTCACATAGTATTCAGCCCCGCCTAATGACCGTGTAGGCATGGAACCACATACGTCTGAATGCACCAAATCAAGCATTTCAAACTCTTTCTTTCCCCTTCTTTTATGGGCTGATTTAGTTTGCTTCCCATAGAGACAATGCTCACAAAATTCAAAATCAGAGAAACTCAAATGCGGTACATAACCCAAACGGCATAAGAGTTTCATTCCATTTTGGCTCATGTGCCCCAACCTACAATGCCACAAAGAAGTGCTTGGCTGCTCGGTTATTGCAACAACATGATCAAATACCCCTGATACATGTAAGGGATACAAAGTCCCACACTTGGCACCCCTAGCCAAAAGCATAGAGCCCTTCTGAATTTTCCAACTTTGAAAGCCAAAAGTGGTGTGAAAACCAGCATCATCTAGCTGACCCACTGAAATAAGACTCTTGGTCAGCTTAGGCACATGTCTCACATGTTTCAAAACAAATGCAGACCCATTTGCAAAAGAAAACTTTATGTCACCTGCTCCCACTATGTCACATGCATAGTCATTTCCAAGATGCACACAACCTGTCTTTCCACTATCATAAGTGGAGAACCATTCCCTATGGGGAGTAACATGGAATGAAGCACCAGAATCCAAAATCCAATCCTGGGAATATGCATCATCTAAAGTGGTAAGCAACTCTGCAGATAAACTAGACATGAAGAGAACGTCATTGTCACTATCATGTGTGACTGCATTGATCTCCTCGATCTTCACTTTTCCTTTGTCCTCCCTTGGACTCTCTTCCTTTTGATTTGCACCCCAATTTGCATTCTTTTTCTTATCACTTTGCTCTCTTTTTAGCTTGTAGCAATCCTTTTTCATATGGCCCTTCTTGCCACAGTGGTAACACTCAATGTTCCGTGCCCTGGATTTGCTATGTGACTTCCCTCTTTCTTGGGACTTCTCCCTGAACTGTGATCTACCCCTTTGCACATTTAAGGCTGCATCCTGCTTGTTGCCATCCATAGACTTCCGTCTAATCTCCTCGGCCAACAAGCTACCCACAACATCATCAAATTTCAATACTCCACCAGGTGCAGAGTTACTAACAGTTGTACGGAAGGTATCCCATGAGGATGGCAATGAACATAAGAGAAATATTGCCTTAGTCTCTGCATCAAAATTCATATTCTGAGCCTGAAGCTGGCTGAAAATAATATTGAATTCATTCAAGTGAGAAGCAATGGAGACCCCTTCCTTCATCTGCAGCTCAAACAACCTCTTCATGAGGTAAACTTTATTAGAGGCAGTTTCCTTCTCATAAGTGGCACATAGTTTCTTCCACAAATCTTCCGTAGTCTGCTCATTTACTACTGTGAAATAAACTGACTCTCCAAGATGAAGTCTAATAGTAGACTTTGCTAATTCATCCAACTCATTCCAATCATCCTCAGACATATTTGCAGGCTTAGCTTCAATCCCTACCAAGGGTTTAATCTGCTTCTTTTGAATAAGCACATCCCTTATTTGTTCTTTCCACAAAGAAAAGTTTGTCCCATCAAACTTTTTAATGCTGAAAAACTCCTTTTCAGACATGGAAGAGGATGCCATGATGCAAATGAAACAAAATCCCAAATGCTAGTGCCTGCAAGAGAGAATCACACCAAATACTAGGTGCACCCAAATGTGTATGCCACAATAGAGTGAAATATCACCAAAATTCAAAGCTCAAGCATCAAAAGATGCATCTGACTCATGTGCATATACTATGCATCCATATGAGCAAATCTGGCCCAAAAGAAAATGCCAATAAGTGCCAAATGACTCAAGCATAAACACCGTCCACTGGCATATGCATCAATAATATCTCATCCAAGAGAGCATAGCACTATCAGTGCATCACCTGCAATGTATCAAAGCTGTCCCTCAGCATAAAATAGCATCCATATGCAAAGCGTCCATAAAAAATAGCATCCCACAAGGCAATTTGGGCCTGTCAGCGCATCCAACAAGGACCGCAATGCATCCAAATGGCCTATAAATCATCCATTGCAACCCAATGCATACCACGAATGAGTGCACACTGCTCAAACTGAAACCAGAATGATCTGCATAAGGTATGCTCAAGAAATCATAGTCCCACGGTAATGAGCGCTACTGAAAATAGAACCTGAGATGCTTCAAAACATGGGCGCCATTGCATAATCGGACTCAGCAAGAAAATCTGCAAATATCTCTCTTCTGCCAGAACTCCAAAATCCCAACCGATGAGTGAGAAATGGGAGTCAACACTTATCCACTGCCATGTGGCATAAATCTAAGGTTTCAAAACCTTAGTATGAAAAATGCATAACTGAGAGACGAAATCGAATAGACATAGATTTATAACTCTGAAAATCCTCCACCTAATCACGCAAGAACTGATAGGTAGGGGTTTTTGGGCGTCTGGAACGCAATGGGACAGACGGTTTTGAAAACCGTGGTCTCAATCACTGGGTCCAACACACGGGCTGAAAAACGTTTTTTGAAACAGAGTTGTTTGTAAACTCCACCGGAGTGCGAATGATGAGCAACATAGAAGTTTTAGGACCTCCTGAGTCCACCGAAACTGACAGATCTGCAAATGGTTGCTCCAAACTTGAGTTCCAACACCCGGGCAAAAAACGTAGGAACTGACACAGTGAGTCAGAAATCCAATGAAATGATCCCAGATTCAGGAATGAAGGTGTTTCCAGGCTCCTGAAGTAATGTGGATACCAAAAGCAAGCAATAGTTGCCTCTACAAGTCAATATGGAGTCTCTGTCATCGAACGGAACAGGGAAAAGCTCAAAAAACGACTTTTTCTTTGAAACCACTTAACAGGCTCTCAAAACCACTTCGCAAAGCCAAAGTGACTTTTCCAAAGGTTCCTCCAAGGTCTCTGCACACTCGGATGCAAGTAAAGTCACCCACAAAGCTTCCCACAGAGCTTCTCCTTCCTCCCACAGAACTGCTGAGCTTCAAGCATTCACGCACGCTCAGCTAGATCACCCAGGCTCTAATACCAGTTGAGAGTGCTCTCAACGGAAGCAAGAACGGAAGAAGGATAGAGAGCCACACAAGTTTGGTGGGTGTAGAACCACCCTAATCTTCTTTTTCATTCATTTATATATGTATTTGAGTATTGTACATAACTGGGGTTAAGGCATAGTGACCTTTAACCCCACAGATACCACACCATACTTTCCTCCCTCAGATGAGAATGAAGATGGTAACATCCCAAGTGATGTTGTAATCAAGCATAGGGAGAAGGAAAGGATCAGCAGAGGCCATAATCTTAGCGAGCCAGCCTAGAGAAGAGCGATACGTTATTAAAAGAAGATCTTGCGGCTCAACATGACATGAACTAATATATATCGAGGAGTTTGAAGGGGATGATTGGGGTGGATGGTTAGATTCCGAGGAAACATTGCACCTCCTTCATAGACACCTTTACATAGCTCAAAACACTCTACAAACTGTCATTAGACACAGAGGCCTATAACTTTCAGTAGAGACATGATATAAGAGATTCAAGCACAAAAAGATATGTGCCTTGAGATGGGTTCGCGCTGATATAAGTTTTATTGAAAACAGACAAGCGACCAAAAAGTTATGGACAGTTTACTAGACGGGGGTAAAAACTGTCATAAAAACTGACTGCCAGACACAGAGACTCATAACTTTTTGCAGTAGTATTGATTCAAGATCTGATCACATACAAACATGCGCCTTGAAAAGAGCTTCGTGATGATATAAATTTCATTACAATCGGACTACCGAGCAGAAAGTTATGAGCAAAACACTAACAGGGGGTCAAACTATTATGAAAACTACCCTCCACCCAGGCTAATTTCACCTGAGCAGGATGCTCTCTCAAAACTCCACCTTCATCAACGATCCACCCCTCATAGATTTCGCCTAGAAGAGGGGAAGAAGTTTGCATGGTGGCTCGGGAAACAAATGGACCATGTATGCACAGTGAGCGGCCGAATAGAAAGAACTTTCAAGGCTTTAAAAGAGAAAAGGGACGAGACACTCAAGAGAGAGAGAACCTGAAGTGACCTTCATTACAAATAGAGTGAGAATCCACTTCAACACTATAAACACAAGGGAGAAGAAGAGGTTTCATACATACAAGAGGGAGCAGAAGCTCCAAGACTACTCATAGAGAGAGAATAAACTAGAGAGAGATGGACTCAAGACTCTACATAAGAGAATATCTACAAGAGGGAGAGAAGGCTCATGGAAGAGGCTTGGGGAGACTAGAGCTACAACAACATGAGGCCTAATGGTGGAAGAGATTGATGAACAAGGGAGAGGAGGGCTCCTTTTATAGAGATTTTGTTACCCTCCTTTACCCATTTATAATTGCTGCCTATAGATTCCTTTCCCCATCAATCACATAAGCACGTATGTTACCATCCATGTCCTTTTTGGCTACTCTTGCCATGTGTCCCATCACAAGATGCTCAAGACTCTTAAAATATTGAGAAAGTCAAGAGTCTCCTCACATGGAGCCCATAGGGACCCTCTCTTTTCCACATGTCCACATCCTCCTTATTCCACATAGGAGTTCTAGAAGGATTCCTCTTGACTTCACACTCCTCCACATGCCTTCCACATGCTGGGCATGTGGCCTCTCTTATATTATTGGAACACATGGACATGAGCCCACCTCTTTATATGACTGACTCTTCCTATTTTCTAAAAAACTCCATAATATCCCATAGACAAATAACTCTCACCCCATACCAAGGTATTTATAATTCATACCTATGGTATTTACAATGAGCCATTTCACTCATCCTCTCCATCCCATACAATATCATAGAAAATAGAACTAAGTGACTTGATACTCAAACTCTTATTAAACATAGAGAAAAACAATACCAATGCCAAGTTAAAAATATCAATTTTTGGCGTCAAATCTTTCCCCCCCCAGCAGATCCTCTCTAGTATAGAGAGGGTCTGCTGGCCCTCAAGGTGGTCGAGCATAGAAGAATTTAAGGCGATACTCATTGGTGCATTCGGGTATCACCATGCCATCAACCTCCTCAAGTTGATAGGTTCCATTCGTGAACTTTTTGACTCGATATGGTCCCTCCCATCGACCGATAAACTTTTTGTCTAGCCGCCTGTCTAGACGGCTATCAAATCTCATTACCAAATCTCCTTCTGCAATATCTTTCTTCTTGCGTAATTTGGTTTCAAAATGGGCCTTGTGCCTTTTTTGAGAAGATTCCAAGTTTTGTAAGGCCTGTAATCTGCATTCATCCAAGGCTTCTAGCTGTACCAAGCGTTGAGCATAGGCATCCTCCTGTCCTTCTATTCTTGCAACATCTGTGCGAAGACTATGTATCTCTAATTCAATAGGTAAAATGGCTTCTATTCCATACACTAGTTGGAATGGTGTAAACCCAATAGCTAGCTTGTGTGTGGTTCTGTAAGCCCATAAAACTTCTGCCAAGTGCCTATCCCAATGCCTTTTCTTAGTGTCAACAAGCTTTCCCATTGAATTGCACAACAATCCATTTGTTTTCTCAACCAAGCCATTACATTGGGGATAGTATGGCATGGACATGCTATAATTTATCTTTAGCTTATGCACCACATCTTCAATTAGTTCATTTCTAAAAGAGGTTCCTCCATCAGTGAGAATTTCCAAAGGACAACCAAAGCGTGAACAAATTTGATCAAAGAGAAATTTTGCAACTGTGCTTGCCTTGCTATTGACTGTGGCCTTGGCCTCTACCCATCGAGTTGCATAATCTGTGGCCACCAATAAATAATGCTTACTTTGAGATGAGCGAGGGAGTGGTCCCACAAAGTCCAACCCCCACCTCTCAAATGGTCCATATGCTGGAATAGGCTTCAAGGGCCCAGGAATCAACTGTCGCCTTCCAAACTTTTGGCATACTTTACAACTTTGACACCATTCATATACATCCTTATGGAGGTGTGGCCAAAAGTATCCTGCATTAAGAATTCTCCTAGCTGTGCTTGCTGAAGCAAAATGACCAGAGCATTCATGACACATTTCTAAGATTCTCCTAGTCCCCATGGGATGGACCACCCGACGGAGCACCTTATCTTTTCCCAATTTATAAAGAATGTCATCAACAATAGTATAGGGACAAGCCTTCCTTACCAATCTTTGCTTCTGTTGTGGAGCTAACCCTTGAGGAAACATGCCTTCTTCCACATATTACTGAACATCTTGCAGTTTTGGCCATCCACTATCTACCAACGAAACCACCCCCCGGTCTTGTACTACAATGGCTTGAGTAGCTAACTCATCTGCCCTTTGATTTTCTTTTCTGTTTATATGAACAAACTTGCAAAAATCAAACTGACTACATAATGCCATAGCCTTTTGATTAAGCTCCTTCAAATGAGGACTTCTTGTCTTGTAATGCCCTTGCATTTGCTTTATAATAAGCTGAGAATCTCCTCTTACTTCCAATTCTTTAACTTGACTTTGAAGACAACCCTCCAAACCAAGAATCAAAGCATTATACTCAGCTGCATTGTTAGTTGTGATACTTAGAAGCTCTTGTCCTCTTGCCCATACCTCTTGACCTTCAGGATTCATCAAGACTATCCCCCCAGCTCCTTGTTGGCATGAAGGACTAAAAGCCCCATCAAAATACAAAACAAAAGCTGTTGGTGGTGTATCCCTGTCATCTTTAATGTTCTCCTTACATTTCTTTTCTTCTCCTAGATCCTCCCGCCCTGTGAGCAAATCTACCATAGTGGACCTAGTGGTATTTTTAGTGACAAAAGAGAAAGAGAACTCTTGAAGCTCTGACAACCATTTTGCAAATCTCCCCCCAGGATTAGGCTTGCAAACTAGATATGCTAATACAGACTGAGAGGTAAGAAAGAAAAATGGTCGAGGTAATAAATAGGAGCAAAACTTTCTGATGGAAAACACCAAAGAGAGAGCTTGCTGCTCCATTTCTTCATACCTTGTTTCCACATCTGTAAGCTGTTGGCTGGCATAATAGATGGGTTGCATTCTACCTACCTCTCCTTTTTGTAGCAATACATATGTTTTTGTTAATGTGCTTTCAATCCTTCTTATCACATAGGGATCCTAGGTTTGTAGCATGTAACTTGACAGGGAGCTTATGTTTGTTTTGCAGGATAAATTTGTTGGCAAGCTATGTGGCATGATGCAGCATTTATGAGAAGATGCCCATAGATGTGTCAATGCTAAACTTATGGATTATAGACATGGATTGTAGACATGGATTGTTCGGGTGTTACTCTTGTTTAATTTTTAGTTTTTCTAGTAAACATTCAAGATGCATTATATGTTTTCTACTCTATCAAATTTTGGTTTAGATTCATGGATTGTTTAGGTGTTACTCTTGTGTAACTTCATATTTGCTGCTATTAAACATCCAAGATGCTTTTCAGCTTTCTCATTCTAGTGTTTGTTTTTTAAGGGAGAAGAAACTTGTTTATGTTAGTGTGTAATCATTCTCTGCAAAGATACACTTGGATTTACATAAAAGTCTTGAGACCAATCAGGGGGCTTCAATATTGGGCCCTTACTCATGGCCTCCTTAAGTTGCTGGAAAGACTCTTGTTGCTCCACACCCCATTGGAAAGAAACTCCTTTTCTTGTCAACAAGTTCATGGGATGCACTATCTCTGTGAAATCATCACAAAAGCGTTGATAATACTTGCTCTTTCCTAGAATTCTGCGAACACCAATGACACTCTCAGGACTTGGCAATGCCATGATTGCTTGAACCTTGTCAAGATCCATTTGCAGGCCTTCTTCAGATACAATATGCCCCAACAAGACTACTTTTGTTTGAGCCAAATGACACTTGCTAGGATTTAGACACCCTTTTGCTTCATCAATCCTAGCTAAGGCCATCTTTTACTTTTCCATGTGATCTATGCGCCGAGAATAAATGCAAAAATCAACCAAAAACACCCTTATGAACTTTTCCAAGTAAGGCTCCAGGACTTGACTCATGAACCTTTGAAATGTAGCTGGTGCATTGGTCAACCCAAAAGGCATCACTCTGTAAGCAAAAACTCCCCAAGGTGTGACAAATGATGTTTTCTTTTGATCTTCCTCCCGAATACGAATTTGAAAGTACCCAGAATACCCATCACATACAGAATACATCTCATGCCCTACTACTTGGTCTAGTATTTCATCTTGGAATGGCAAAGGAAAATGATCCCTCTTAGTGCATGCATTCAAAGGACAAAAGTCCACACAAACTCGCCACTTATTTCCTTTCTTTGGTGTGACAACTACAGGAGATATCCATTCTGAATCATCAACAGGAAAGATGAATCCCACCTCAAGTAGTTGTGTTACCTCTTTCTTTAGTGCCTCAGCTTGGATCACCCCCAATCGCCTTAAGCGTTGCACAACTGGCTTGCTTTCCAGCTTTAACGCAATCTTGTGCTCCACAAGAGAGACTGGTCGAACCTGTGAATAGCTTGTTGCAAAGAGACATGGAAAATCATCTAGCATATCCAAGTACTAGAGCTTCTCACTACCTGATAGAGAATCACCAAGAAGCTCTTCATTGTGTTGGCGTCATTTAGTCTGCTCCACATCCTCCACATGAAGTGTCTCTACAGGATCTTCTTGCACCACCACCTTGTTCCTTCCTGACTCATCCCGATCAGCACCAAGACAAAGACCAAAGGCCACTCCTTCCACCTCACCCTCTGAGTTAGACTCCTCGGAGCTACACCCTGTCTCTTCTTCTTCATCGGTTAAGTCAGAGCTTGAACTCTCTGATGTTGAAGACTCCTCCTTGACAACTTCCTTTTTGCAGCTTCTGATGTTGTAGTGTACCTTCTTATCATTTCCCTACAAAATCAATTCTCCAGTATCCCACTTTTGAACAACCTTCACCTTGCATAGCCAAGGCCTTCCCAAAATCAATGGATAGGCACATGCATATGGCTTGGTAGGGATCACCTGAAAAGTAGTCGACACAGAAATTCCACATACATCCACTTCTAGATTCTTTCACAACTCCCAAGGTCTTAACCCTAGTGTTGTCAGCAAATTTGATGCGATAAGGAGAGGTAGTACTAGAGTATTTTAAATCAGCATCTATCATGGTCTTCTCACTCATGACATTAATCGATGCACTTCCATCAATGTACACATTAGAAATCACTTGACCATCAATGATCACATCAACCACATGTACATCATCACCAACATCTATATCTACCTTTTGAACAACAGGAATAGCACTTTTCTTCTTTTTCTTCTTTGACACTCTTGTGTTTGCTAGTTTTCCCCATTCCTTCCATAGTTTTGGAGACAAAGCAAGTAATTGACCAAAGGTGATATGAGCTTCCTTTTCTTTAAGGTCGGACAACAAGTCATAGCTTCCAATTCCTTGTCCTAAAGGAAAGTCTGACTGGCTGATTCTCCTTCTAGATGCCTTCTTTTTCTTACTATAGTGTTTCTCTTCTTGATGTTCCTCATCTACTTCTTCCTTGCTTTCTTCTTCTTCTTTTGCTTTACCATGCCCCCGTTTAGCCATCATTACCTCTCTTTCCTCATCCCCTGAAGAAGCTTCTAACAATGATACTTGTTTTTCTTCTTTCTTTCTCAATGTAAGACACTCGGGGAGATAGTGACCTTTTTCATTACATTCATAGCAAGTGACCCCACTCCTATCTCGAGGCCTATCTTCACTCTTTGGTGCTCTAGGTTGTCGTGCATTAACCAAATGCAATTTCAAATCAGCAAAATTTGCCATCAATTGGGAGATATTATGATCTAACTCAGAGGACTTTGGTACCTGAGGAGTGCCCTTACCTCCACCTTAGAAGTTGAAGCAGTTGAAGACACAAAAGAGGATTCGATCTTTAGAGAAGCTTCTTTCTTGGTCGCAATGCGAAGTGCCTCCATGTATGTTATTGGATCTTTACTCATTAATTTTGAGCGAAGACGAGGCTCCAAAGCCATAACAAATTTGCTCATCTTTAAGTGCTCCATCCCTGAGAGACTTTGAGGGGCCGATGATGTAGATGCCATAGCTCGCAAAGCTGCCCTTTCATACTTCGTCCATAAAGTTTCATATCGGATTGCCAAATTAGAGACCAACTCACCCTCTCCTTGATAGAACCGGTCCAATTGCAACATCAAAGCATTTGGCGACTCCACTTCCCGAAATCTCTACTTCATTACTACCACCACTTGGTCCCAGTCCTCCTTGGTAGAGTCTGGCAAGGTCTCATGCCAACTCAAGGCTACACCTTCAAGAAAATCAGGAAAAATCTCCACCCGATCCTTCATGGACCATCCAGAAAGCCGGCATCCTCGAACAAAATCCCGAAGATAAGACTATGGGTCTTCCCCTTGGGTCCCTCGAAACACTAGAATCTTCACCATGATGAAACACAAAAAGGAAACACCAAGATCCAAATAATATCCCAAACAAGCTTCGAATAAGATCCCATAGAGCCTTAGTATACCAAGACCAACTTATTATGCATAACCACTTGTTGAAAACCCTCCACAATGTGATCCTCAACAAAATCTTCAAAAATAAGTGACCAACCAGCACCATGAAAACATTGTGTATACATGCATTCTAGAATCACCCTTCGCACAATAGGAAGTGCACATAAAAGCTTCAAGATATTGTAATCTTCATCATTTGCATAGCAAAAGAAGTTGAAAGCATTGAGAATCACCACTCCATTGTTATAGTCAAAAACTACCCAAAGACTCAACTCTTCTTCGCACCAAGTTACCAGTGCATGGAACAATCCCCAATCTATCATTGTGCCTGCTTCTGGCATTGTCGATTCACCAACATATTCAACAGTGCAAATGATCATGGTGACTGTGCGAATAGCTTGAGCATCACCTTCACAATCTTCAAGTTCTCTTAAATAGGTTGCAATCTCTTCTAGCAGAGTTCTTCCAAGCATCTTCTTTAGCTCATCAAAACACATGCCTCTTCTAGGCATAACATGCAATCAAGTACACCCAAGACCGTTTAGTAAGGTGGGATGAATCCAATACCAAATGTACCCGGCGTCTCCACCAAAAGATGTGAGCATGAAGTTGGGGGTAATAAACTTCACGCACCTCTTCACTTCCTGCTACTTTCGAATTGACTACCAAAGATATTTATCATTGAGAATGGGATATTAGAAAGAAGCTTTTATCGTAAGATACCACACCATACTTTCCTCCCTCAGATGAGAATGAAGATGGTAACATCCCAAGTGATGTTGTAATCAAGCATAGGGAGAAGGAAAGGATTAGCAGAGGCCATAATCTCAGCGAGCCGGTCTGTGCCAAAGAGAAGAGTGATACGTTGTTGAAAGAAGATCTTGTGACTCAACATGACATGAACTGATATATATCGAGGAGTTTGAAGGGGATGATTGGGTCGGATGGGTAGATTCCGAGGAAACATTGCACCTCCTTCATAGACACCTTTACACTTAGCTTAAAACACTCTATAAACTGTCATTAGACACAGAGGCCTATAACTTTCAGTAGAGACATGAATTGAGAGATTCAAGCACAAAAAGAGATGCGACTTGAGATGGGCTTCGCGGTGATATAAGTTTCATTGAAAACAGACAAGCGGCCAAAAAGTTATGGACAGTTTACTAGACGGGGTAAAACTATCATGAAAATAGACTATCAGACACAGAGACTCATAACTTTTTGTAGCAATATCTGATTCAAGATCTGATCACAAAACATGTGTCTTGAAGAGAGCTTTGCGTTGATATAAATTTCATTACAATCGGACTACCGAGCAGAAGGTTATGAGCAAAACACTAATAGGGGGTCAAACTATCATGAAAACTACCCTCCACCCAGGCTAATTTCGCCTGAGCAGGATGCTCCCTCAAGACTCCACCTTCATCAACGTTCCACCCCTCATAGATTTTGCCTAGAAGAGGGGAAGAAGTTTGCATGGTGACTCAGGAAACAAATGGACCATGTATGCACAGTGAGCGGCCGAATAGAAAGAACTTTCAAGGCTTTAAAAGAGAAAAGGGACGAGACACTCAAGAGAGAGAGAACCTGAAGTGACCTTCATTACAAATAGAGTGAGAATCCACTTCAACACTACAAACACAAGGGAGAAGAAGAGGTTTCATACATACAAGAGGGAGCAGAAGCTCCAAGACTACTCATAGAGAGAGAATAAACTAGAGAGAGATGGACTCAAGAGTCTACATAAGAGAATATCTACAAGAGGGAGAGAAGGCTCATGGAAGAGGCTTGGGGAGACTAGAGCTACAGCAACATGAGGCCTAATGGTGGAAGAGATTGATGAACAAGGAAGAGGAGGGCTCCTTTTATAGAGATTTTGTTACCCTCCTTCACCCATTTACAATTGCTGCCAGTAGATTCCTTTCCCCATCAATCACATAAGCACGTATGTCACCATCCATGTCCTTTTTGGCTACTCTTGCCATGTGTCCCATCACAAGATGCTCAAGACTCTTAAAATATTGAGAAAGTCAAGAGTCTCCTCACATGGAGCCCATAGGGACCCTCTCTTTTGCACATGTCCACATCCTCCTTATTCCACATAGGAGTTCTAGAAGGATTCCTCTTAACTTCACACTCCTCCACATGCCTTCCACATGCTTGGCATGGGGCCTCTCTTATATTATTGGAACACATGGACATGAGCCCACCTCTTTATATGACTCTCTTCCTATTTTCTAAAAAACTTCATAATATCCCATACACAAATAACTCTCACCCCATACCAAGGTATTTATAATTCATACCTATGGTATTTACAATGAGCCATTCCACTCATCCTCTCCATCCCATACAATATCATAAAAAATAGAAATAAGTGACAGCCGCTAGGCTATCATTTGATACTCAAACTCTTATCAAACATAGAGAAAAACAATACCAATGCCAAATTAAAAATATCAATTTTTGGCATCACACTACTAAAGCTACATCTAATGGAGGCTATCATTATTTTATCACTTTTATTGATGACTATAGCAGAAAAGTTTGGGTGTATTTTATGAAAAAGAAAAGTGAAGTGTTTGGGCAATTTCAAAGCTTTTAAAGCTATGGTTGAAAAACAAATAGGCCTGCAAATAAAATGCCTAAGGTCAGATGGAGGTGGAGAGTACCTCTCAAATGAGTTTGGAAGGTTTCTATAGGAGCATGGCATAAAGCAGCAATATTCATGCAGTCATACCCCACAGCAAAATGGACTTGCAGAAAGGAAAAACATGCATATTGGAGAGGTATCTTATGCCATGCTCAACGAAAAAGACCTGCCATATTATTATTGGGCTGAAGCAATTGCTACAACAATCTACATAATGAATAGGACTCCCACTGCAACAATACATGGCATGATGCCAGAGGAGAGGTATACTGGTAGGAAACAAGATATTTCTCATTTGAAAGTTTTTGGTTGCATTGCCTATGTTCATGTGCCAGATGAGTTGAGATCCAAAAGCTGAGAAGTGCATCTTTATTGGTTATTCTCTATAGCAGAAAGGGTATAGATGCTATAACCCTTCTACTCATAAGTTTACAGTGAGCAGAGATGTTTTTGATGAGATGAGTTGTTGGTATAAACTAGTAAATGTGATTGATGATGTAGATGCACAAAATGGTAATGCTGCACAGAATTCACAGCAGCAATCACAAAATATTAGTGTACCTGTAGTGTCCTCTACCAGTGTTTCACATACTTCACCATGGACAGGCAAATTGAGATCAGGAGGATCTACTCAAAGCAATGCAGATAGTGGTATGCAAGTATCACGAAAAGGAAAAGAGAAAGTAGATCACCCATTGTTGATGTGAATGCAAGTCACTCTTATGTGGATGGTGAATCCAGTGGCTCATAACAGAGCCTTGATGATGAGTTGGGTATTCTTTCTATTGTTACACCTGGAGTAAGGAAGACAAGGGATGCTTTGAGAGCACTTGGTAGTGAGCCTTCTCTGCAAGTCTACCAGAGCTAGGTATCCTCTTGATAGGCTGAAATATGATGGATTTACAGCCATTCACTATGCTTATATGGTCAAAGTGATACATGAACTAGAACCCACTTCTTTTGAGCAAGCCATGGGAAAAGAAAAATGGGAGAAAGACATGGATGAAGAAATGGATGCATTGGAAGAAAATGCTACATGGGAATTGGTGCCTTTGCCTAAAGACAAGAATGCAATTGGCTGCAAGTGGGTTTATAAGGTGAAGTACAATGCAAATGGTTTTGTGAATAGATACAAGGCAAGATTAGTTGTCAAGGAGTATGCACAGACATATGGCATTGATTATGAAGAAACATTTAGTCCGGTTGCTTATCCTTCATGTGAAAATGCTATTGAAGTAGAAGTTTGAGATGAAGGATTTAGGAGAGCTGCATTACTTCTTGGGCATTGAGGTGATTAGATCCACAAGTGGGATATGGTGCTTGTAGAGGCAATATGGATTGGACATGCTATCCAAATATGGGATGACAGCCTGTAAGCCTATTTCAGTTCCTTTGGAGCAGAATGTGAAGTTGAGTGCAGATGCAGGTGAGCTTTTGGAAGACCCTACTATGTACAGACACATAGTAGGAAGTTTGATTTATATGACTATTACCAGGCTAGATTTGAGCTATGTTGTTGGGTTGATAAGTCAGTTTATGCAAGCTCCAAGGAAACATCATTTGGATGTGGCTAGATGCATACTGAGGTATGTGAAGTCCACATTACAGTATGTACTATTTTATGAGACTGGGGAGACTGGGGTTTAGATATAGCTGCATGGATACACTGGTGCTAATTGGGCTAGTAGTATTTTTGATAGACGATCTACCAGTGGATATGTGTTCTTCTGCAGTCACTTGGAGGAGCAAGAAATAGCCTATAGTTGCCTTGTCAAGCACAGAGGCTGAGTATAGGGGTGCAGCAATGGCTGCATGTGAGGCAGCTTGGTTGCATAAGCTACTTTATGATATGCATCAGTCTACAGATGGGCCAGTTGTCATTTATTGTGATAGCATGAGCAGTATACACTTGGCAAATAGCCCAATCTATCATGCTAGAACAAAGCACATTGAGGTTCATTATCACTATGTGTAGGAGAAGGTTTTAGTAGGTCTTATTGATCTAGTTTATGTTAGCACAAAGGATCAGGTAGCTGACATATTCACGAAGGCATTGGGTGTAGAGAAGCTGTGCAAGTTCAGAGAACTACTTGGTGTGTGGATTAAGATCGAGGGGGAGTGTTGAGATATCGAGCTCCACTCGTGATATGCCAGGGTGACCATTGTGCATTTATGTCACTGACCTATTAGCTGTAGATGTGGTTGGTACACTACCCATGAATAATAGCTAGATGATAGCTATCTTTATGTACTCTAGCTAGTGGCTTAGTTAGTATGCCACCTTAGTTAGCTGAGTTTGGTTTGAGACCCACATATAGGGTTCACCTATACTTTTGTACGAGAGAGTTCTTTTGGCTTTCACAACCAAGAAGAGGAAAACTATTTTCAGCCTCCACTTTTGTGTGTATTCCCCCATTGTGTATGTGAGAAAGCCGCAAGTGAGACTCCTTCCTTCTCTCCCACTTTCTTCACATCTATTTCCCAAGCCATAAAGGGGGCTCTTTCTTCCCTCCTAGGTGACCTCTATGGGACTTGGATTGTTGATGAAGTCTAAGCATGGAGGTAGTATTCTCCAAAGTCGGCACTAGTAGAAGGAGTAGGTGTTTTTCATGATAGTTTGACCCCCTATCAGTATTTTGCTCATAACTTCTCGCTCGATGGTTGGTATTAGATGAAACTTATATCAACATAAAGCTCTCTTCAAGAACATCATCTCATATCTTCAGTTATTGTATTGGATTTTAAACCAAAAATCTATGACTCTGTGTGTGATTATTTCTTTTTTAGACAGTTTTTACCCCCGTCTAGTAAACTGCCCATATCTTTCCGACCGCTTCTCTGTTTCTTATGAAACTTATATCAGAGTGAAGCCCATTTCAAGTCACATCTAGATATGTATTTGAATATTTTATATCATGTCTCTTCTAAAAGTTATGGGTCTCTGTGTCTTATGATAGTTTGGAGAGTGTTTTGAGCTAAGTGTAAAGGTGTCTATGAAGGAGGTGCAATGTTTCCTCGGAACCTACCCATCCAACCCAATCAACCCCTTCAAACTCCTCGACATATATTAGTTCATACCATGTCAAGCCACAAGATCTTCTTTCAACAACGTATCACTCTTCTCTTTGGTGTAGACTGTCTTGTTGAGATTATGGCCTCTGTTGATCCTTTCCTTCTCCCTATGCTTGAGTACAACATCACTTGGGATGTTACCATCTTCATGCTCATATAAGGGAGGATAGTATGGTGTGGTCTCTTGGTATAAAATCCTTTTTAATGTCCCTTTCCCAGTGATGAACATCTCTATCAACTCAGTTCGAAAGTAGTAGGAAGTGAAGAGGTGCGTGAAGTTTATTATCTCCAATTTCATGTCACATCTTTTGGTGGAGACACCAGGTATGCTTGGTATTGGATTCATCCCACCTTAGTAAATGGTCTCGAGTGTACTTGATTGCATGTTATGCCTAGTATAGGCATGTGTTTTCTGATGTGATAAAGAAGATGCTTGGAAGAACTCCATTAGAAGAGATTGCATGTTTAAGAGAACCAGAAGATTGTGAAGGTGATGCTCAAGCTATTCGCATGGTCATTATGATTATATCCTTTGTGTTTGCACTCTTGAATATGTTGGTGAATCGACAATGCTGACAGCAGGCACAATGATAGATTGGGGATTGTCTCGTACACTAGCAGCTTGGTGTGAAGAAGAGTTGACTCTTTGGGTAGCTTTGACTATAACAACAGAGTGGTGATTCTCGATGCTTTCAACTTCTTTTGCTATGAAAATGATGAAGAGTACAATATCTTGAAGCTGTTATGTGCACTTCCAATTGTGACAAGGGTGATTCTTGAATGCATGTATACACAATGTTTTCATGGTGTTGGCTGGTTACTTATTTTTGAAGATTTTGTTAAGGATCACATTGTGGAGGGTTTTCAACAAGTGGTTATCCATAATAAGTTGGTCTTGGTATACTAAGGCTCTATGGGATCTTTTTTGGATCTTGTTTGGGATATTATTTGAATCTTGGTGTTTCCCTTCTATGTTTCATCATGATGAAGATTCCAGTGTTTCGAGGGACCCAACGGGAAGACCCATTAGTCTTATGTTTGGGATTTTGTTCAAGGATGATGGCTTTCTAGATGGTCCATGAAGGATCGAGTAGAGATTTTGCCCGATTTTCTTGAAGATGTAGCCTTGAGTTGGCATGAGGCCTTGTGAAACTCTACCAAGGAGGACTGGGACCAAGTGGTGGCTGTAATGAAGGAGAGATTTGGGGCAGTGGAGTTATCAAATGCTTTGATGTTGCAGTTGGACTGGTTCTATCAAGGAGAGGGTGAGATGGTCTTTGCATTGGCAATCTGATATGAAACTTTATGGACAAAGTATGAAAGGGTAGCTTTGTGAGCTATGGCATCTGCATCATCAGCCCTCAAAGTCTCTTAAGGATGGAGCACTTAAAGATGAGCAAATTTGTTATGGCTTTGAAGCCCTTATTTTGCTCAAAAGTAATGAGTAAAGATGCAACAACATACATGGAGGCACTTCGCATTGCGACCAAGAAAGAAGCTTCTCTCAAGATCGAATCCTCTTTTGTGTCTTCAATAGCTTCAACTTCTAAGGTGGAGGTAAGGGGCACTCCTTAGGTGCCAAAGTCCTCTGAGTTAGATCATAATATCTCCCAATTGATGGCAGAGTTTGCTGATTTGAAATTGCATTTGGTTAATGCATGACAACCTAGAGCACCAAAGAGTGAGGATAGGCCTCAAGATAAGAGTGAGGTCACTTGCTATGAATGTAATGAAAAAGGTCACTATCTCCCTGAGTGTCTTAGATTGAGAAAGAATGAAGAAAAAAGAGTATCCTTGTTAGAAGCTTCTTCAAAGGATGAGGAAAGAGAGGTAATGATGGCTAAACAGGGGCGTGGTAAAGCAAAAGAAGAAGAAGAAAGAAAGGAAGAAGTAGATGAGGAACATCAGGAAGAGGAACACCGTAATAAGAAAAAGAAGCCATCTAGAAGGAGAATTAGCTAGTCAGACTTTCCTTTAGGATAAGGCATTGGAAGCTATGACTTGTTGTCCAACCTTAAAGAAAAGGAAGCTCATATCACCTTTGATCAATTACTTGATTTGTCTCCAAAACTATGGAAGGAATGGGGAAAGCTAGCAAGCACAAGAGTGTCAAAGAAGAAAAAGAAGAAAAGTGCCATTACTATTGTTCAAAAGGTAGATATAGATGTTGGTGATAATGTACCTGTGGTTGATGTAATCATTGATGGTCAAGTGATTTCTAATCTATACATTGATGGAGGTGCATCGATTAATGTCATGAGTGAGAAGACCATGATAGATGCTGATTTAAAATACTCTAGTACTATCTCTCCTTATTGCATCAAATTGGTTGACAACACTAGGGTTAAGACCTTGGGAGTTGTGAAGAATCTAGAAGTGGATGTATGTGGAATTTCTGTGCCGACTACTTTTCAGGTGATCCCTACCAACAAGCCAGATGCACGTGCCTATCCATTGATTTTGGGAAGGCCTTGGCTATGCAAGGTGAAGGCTGTTCAAAAGTGGGATACTGGAGAATTGATTTTGTAGGGGAATGATAAGAAGGTGCATTACAACATCAAAAGTCGCAAAAAGGAAGTTTTCAAGGAGTCGTCTTCATCATTAGAGAGTTCAAGCTTTGAATTAATTGAAGAAGAAGAAGAGACAGGGTATAGCTTTGAGGAGTCCAGCTCAGAGGGTGAGGTGAAAGGAGTGGCTTTTGGTCTTTGTCTTGGTGCTAATCAAGATGAGTCAGGAGGGAACAAGGTGGTGGTACAAGAAGATCCTGTAGAGACACTTCATGTGGAGGATGTGGAGCACACTAAACAACGCCAATGCAATGAAGAGCTTCTTGATGATTCTCTATCAGGTAGTGAGAAGCTCCAGTAAATGTTAGATGATTTTCCATGTCTCTTTGCAACAAGTTATTCATAGGTTTGTCCAGTCTCTCTTGTAGAGCACAAGATTGAGTTGAAGCCCGAAAGCAAGCCAGTTGTGCAACACTTAAGGTGATTGGGGGTGATCCAAGCTGAGGCACTAAAGAAAGAGTAACACAACTACTTGAGGTGGGATTCATCTTTCCCGTTGATGATTCAAAATTGATATCTCCTGTAGTTGTCACACTAAAGAAAGGAAATAAGTGGCAGGTTTGTGTGGACTTTCATCCTTTGAATGCATGCACTAAGAGGGATCATTTTCCTTTGCCATTCTAAGATGAAAGACTAGACCAAGTAGCAGGGCATGAGATGTATTCTGTATGTGATGGGTATTCTGGGTACTTACAAATTCATATTCGGGAGGAAGATCAAAAGAAAACATCATTTGTCACACCTTGGGGAGTTTTTGCTTACAAAGTGATGCCTTTTGGGTTGACCAATGCACCAGCTACATCTCAAAGGTTCATGAGTCAAGTGCTCGAGCCTTACTTGGGAAAGTTCATAAGGGTGGATGATTTTTGCATTTATTCTCGATGCATAGATCACATGGAGAAGTTAAAGATGGCCTTAGTTAGCATTGATGAAGCAAAAGGGTGTCTAAATCCTAGTAAGTGTCATTTGGCTCAAACAAAAGTAGTCTTGTTGGGGCATATTGTGTCTAAAGAAGGCTTGCAAATGGATCCTGACAAGGTTCAAGCAATCATGGCATTGCCAAGTCTTGAGAGTGTCACTAGTGTTCACAGAATTCTAGGAAAGAGCAAGTATTATCAATGCTTTTGTGATGATTTCATAGAGATAGTGCATCCCATGAACTTGTTGACAAAAAAAGAAGTTTCTTTCCAATGGGGTGTGGAGCAATAGAAGTATTTTCTAGCAACTTAAGGAGGCCATGAGTATGTTGAGATATCGAGCTCCACTCGCGATATGCCAGGGTGACCGTTGTGCATTTATGTCACCGACTTGTTAGCTGCAGATGCGGTTGGTACACCGCCCACGAATAATAGCTGGATGATAGCTATCCTTATCTACTCTAGTTTGTGGCTTAGTTAGTATGCCACCTTAGTTAGTTGAGTTTGGTTGAGACCCACATATAGGGTTCTTCTATTTCTTTGTACTAGAGTTCTTTTGGCTTTCACAACTAAGAAGAGGAAAACTGTTTTCAGCCTCCACTTGTGTGTGTATTCCCCCATTGTGCATGTGAGAAAGCTGCAAGTGAGACTCCTTCCCTCTCTCCCACTATCTTCACATGGTATCAGAGCCTTGTTCGTGGTAAGGAGCTCAAGAAAGCAAACCAAGTTTGTGGTGTCCTGGTAAGAGGACCAGTGTTGCTTTCCTATTTCGAGTTTGGGAGCAAATCTCTGTAGGTAGCACAGCCAGAAGTGCAAGAGTGCACTGTCTCAGATTGAGATGCCCTTCTCGGTGTGGTGAGAGGGCAATATATGCTGTAGGATAGGGTGAAGCCCTTGGTGACTTTATTTTTCTGATTCGAGCCATTTCGGGGCCTGTTTTGAAGGCAGAAGTTCTTCGCAGGCACTCAGAAAAAGGCCCTGTTTTTGCTGTGCGACCATTGCTCGGCTGGTCGGTGAAAAGTTGCTGCAAAAATTGCATCGTATGCCTGTGTGTAGAGATATTGGGAGTTGCAGAATCATGCTTACTTCTTGTTAATGCAAAATCGTCACTAGGAAGTGAATGTGTGGTCAAATACCACTTTCGTCAGTTTTGGAGATCTGACCGTGTGAGGCAAAAGCTATGTTTTTCGCAATGACAGAATATTTTGCAGTGTTTTGTAATGGCGTCTGATTGTCTTTCGAGAAATGAAGAAGAACCAATTCTTCCTAATGTTCCCAATCAACAGGAGATGCAAGCATTTAAAGGATGGCATGAGAGAGCTAGAAAAGTTATGTACTGGATGTCTATCAGTATTTCGGATTCTATGATTGTGCATATTCAGGATGCAAGTACGCCAAAGGAGGCATGGGATACTTTGGCAAAAATGTACAGCACAAATACGCAAGCTAGGAAAATGCAGCTCAAACAGGAGTTGCACAATGTGCAGAGAGAAAATTTGAGCATAAATGACTACCACATGAAGGTGAAGAAAATTGCAGATGCACTTGCTTCCACCAGTGGAAGATGATGATCTAGTTTCTATGACCTTGAATGGTCTAGGAAAGGATTATGCACAGTTCTGGACATCCATTGTTGTCTGTGAAAAATTTCCTGATTTTGAAGAGTTGTTTGCTCTTCTAATTTCTGAAGAGCAGAGAAATGGGGGTGCATCTTCTTCTGGAGGAACTTCAAAAGAAACTGTCTTCTACTCAAATGCTAGAAGAGGTAGAGGCAGAGGTAGAGGAGGCTGATCTATAGGCCGTGGTAGAAATCAAAATATGCAGTAAACTCAAGAAAACTAGTCCTATGGAGGAGGACATGGTAACGCTAGAGGCAGGGGGAGCCAAAGAGACCGTGGTGGATGGCAGAGAGGCCAAAATGCAAACAACAATGTTGAATGCTACTACTGTGGTAAAATGGGTCATATGGCTAAGGACTGCTACAAAAAGCAGAATGACATTATGAATGGAAAATTGTAGCAAGGTCATTATGCATCTTCTAGTAGACAGGGTGATGACAGAAATGAGCATCTATTTATGGTGCAGCACATGACCAATTCTGTGACAAGTGCAGAAGAACAAAATGATGTGTGGTATGTTGACTCAGGTGCATCAAACCACATGATAGGTCATGCAGAGTGGATGCAGGATGCAAGGAAAATGGAAAAACCAGGATTTGTGGAGACTGGTGATGATACTGCACATCCTATTTTGCAGATTGGTAAAATTCTTTTGTCTATGCAGGATGGGAAAAAGAAATACCTGTCTGATGTATTTCATGTCCCGAACATCACCAAGAACCTGGTTTCTATTGGTCAAATGGTTGAGCAGGGCTTGCAGATCAGATTTAATCCTCATGGATGCTTTGTTGAGGATATGAAAAATAATGGTCACTTGATAGCAAAAGGAAAGAAGAAGGGCAGGATGTTTACGTTGGATGCGGACATGCCTAAATTGAGTGCAGCAATGTTTGCACATGGAACTGGTGTAGTTGCAGATATTGATATCTGGCATAAATGCATTGGTCATGTTAATATACAGTGACTTAAATCAATGCAAGCCCAAAATATTGTTGCAGGATTGCCTAAATTCAAGGTTGCAAAAATGCATAAGGTTTGTGAAGCTTGTCAATTTGGAAAACAGGCAAGGAAACCATTTCCTAGGCATGTTCAAGAGAGTAAAAAGCCACTGGAATTAATCCACTCTGATGTGTGGACTACTAAAGCTGCATCTATTGGAGGCTGTCACTATTTTGTCACTTTTATTGATGACTTCAGCAGAAAACTTTGGGTGTATTTTATGAAAAAGAAAAGTGAAGTCTTTGGGCACTTCAAAGCTTTTAAAGCTATGGTTGAAAAAGAAACAGGCTTGCAAATAAAATGCCTAAGGTTAGATGGAGGGGGAGAGTACCTCTCAAATGAGTTTGCAAGGTTCCTGCAGGAGCATGGCATAAAGCAGCAATATTTAGATAGGGCACAAATTGCATGTGTATTTAGAATTTGATAGATGATATTGGAAATGTACTCATGTTGGTCTGTTGGTCTTGTCACCTACTGTCCAAATCTCTATCTTAGGCACATTTGTGTACAAAGATTTTTTTTTTGGGATATTCTTTGGAGTCTTATGAGTATGAAGTTTGTTCCAAGGGTAGTTTGTAAGAGCATTGGGTGCTCTTTCATTTGGAATTTTGGTGATGCTATTCTCTTTAGGCTTCTAAAAGGTAGTTGAAAATTGAAACACTAGATGAAAATCTCTAGTAATAGGTAGTATGTGATCAAGAAAGCGATTTGGGATGTTGGGCATTCTCCTAAACCTCAAAATTTCTTTCTTAGGCACATTTATAAATTGTCTTATGAGGGCAGTTTGTTCTAAAGTAGGGGCATTAATTTCTTAGCATCTATTTATGTTGGAATCATCTATGATTGTGTTAATAAATGTTTTGAAATTTGTTTAGTACTATTGATTTTATACATTGATGTGTTGGCATTCGTATCAATTTAGTGGAATTTGAGAGATAAATAGATTGTATGGGATAGAATTTTAGTAATGTGCCTAAGAAAGTAACTTGGCCTTTTAGACAACTCCCAATGCTCCAAAAAGCTTTCTTAAGCACAAATTTTCATATGTTTCAGGTTGCATATTCTATGTTGGTCTTCTTCCTCTACAGGGCTAATAGGCAGTACTTTTGATTTCTGCATTGCTTGTTGTGTTGTCCCTCATATGGGTTAAACATTGGATAAATTTGGTGGAATGTGAGAGAGAAACAGGTTGTTTGGTAGAGTTTTTCATTAATGTGCTTACAATTACCAACCCTTGAAATCACTTTCTTAAGCACATTTGTGCATACCCACCTATTACAGGTTTTGTCTTGCTCAGGCCAATAGGTACTACTTCTCTAATGAAGCTCTTGGTTGTAGGCGAAAAGACTATCATGGCAAGGAACAGATAGCCAGGGTGGTTGGAAAGGGGCCTCCTATTGCTCAAGTTGCCACTACCATTGTTGCTAGTTCTAGTGTCAGAGGATCTCATGAGAGGAAAGGGAAGTCTGTGCATATCCTTAAATAGGCAAAGGAGAGGAGGGTTTCTTAAAAGGTGTCAGTGCTTAGGGAGATAAGGAAGGCACAAAAGTCCATGGGATATGCAATACCAAAGGCTCCCTTTCAAAGGCTTGTGAGGGAGATCTGTAATGACAATCAATTAGGTTATAGATGGCATAGTTATGCATTGTTGGCCCTCCAAGAGGCATCTAAAGATTGGATGTTAGAATTCTTCCAGGATTGCATGATTGTTGCTACACATAGTCATAGGGTCACCTTGATTGTGAAGGATGTTGAGACACTTAAGAGATTTCATTATAGATATAACAAACTCCTTTGTCCTTGCGATTGGGTCCTGATTGTGGGTGGACCTCAAAATGAGACCTATTCTATTTGTGCCACCAGCAAGCAAACCAAAGGATGTTGGTGTAGATATAGTGGAGGTAACACATAGCATGGATACAAGGGGCAAGGCTACTTATGAGGAGGCCATGATAGACTAGAGGGATGCTACCAATAGGCAATTCATCCAAGAGACTACCCTAAGGGACATTAAGAACAATCAAAGGATAATGTAGTTGTTGGGATCAAATATTATTATCAGGTTTCAAGATGCCACTTTTGTGAGAGATATAACACTGACCCAAGATTGTTTGGGAGCTTTGATGTCATGAGGAGAATGGGTGACTGATACGATTCTTTTTTCTGTTCTCAGGTAATTGATCTGCATGCTTAAGGTGATGAATATGGTTGAGTTTCTTGATTAATTGATGTTCTGGACTCAGTTTCTTATACAATACACTGATAACAATATTTTTACCCAACATGTACAAAGGAGGGTTAAAAGAGCAACAGAAACTTGAGTTTCATGTACTTGATCCTTGCATATCTCCCTTACTAATAAATCCAAAGGTTCCTACAACTGATCTTGTGAAGTGGTTTAAACACTGTGACTTCAACTACGTCACTCTCATCCTATTACCTTATAACTTTGAGTAAGTGAATAATACATTTTACTTCATTTCTTCTATTATTTGTTGTTGTAATGTTGATTGATATATTTGTCTTTTCTTTGCAGCAACCATTGGATCCTAGTGTGTATTGATTTTCAACAAAAACAAGGCTTCCATATGAATTCTCTCTACGGAACACATAAGGACCTTGATCTGTATGTTTCCTTTCTTTGATATAGCCCTATATTTATAAATCTCTAAATTGCTACTTCACCATTGCTAACAATAGGATTTTATCTTATAGAGGCATAAAAAGGTTATTGGATGTCTTAGATCATTGTCCTCTAAATGTGGACTTGCTTGATAGTGTTGAGATTTTTGGCTTAAAGGTAAGGACATTTGTGGATGTTCGATGATGTTTTTGGTCTCCTCAATTATATAAACCATATCCTAAGGTTGTTAATTTTTTGCAAGCACCACAACAAGATGATCCCCATTCATGTGGGTAGAGGACAATGATCCATGCTAGGTATTTGTTAGATACTTACTTTGTAGATCAGCCACTAGGCAGGGTAAGTATATAAATCTATATATTCATAATGACTCTTGTACAAATGCCATTGTGAAACAAAATCAGTCTAGATAGTTTGTTGACATCAATTGGATGAAAACCTATGGTTGAGCCTCCATAATACAAATGCAAGGGCATCTTGCGGCTTACCAATCCACTACCTACCATCCTCTTGGCATAATAATACTCTATAATTGGGTGCTACAAGCACTCCAAGATTCACTTGAGTCCTTGGTTAGCAATTTTGAAACAATCCACATAGCATACCCTAAGGAAGTTGCCGAGAAGGAGGGCCAGGAAGCTATCATAGTATTTAATTCTTTGTCCCCACCTGCTAAGCTTCCACAACTACCTCCCATTGATCTCGCTTAGCCTACCTAGCAAGCCACCCACCCCCCTTCCTCGCACAAATCTTTTTGATTACTTGTCTAGTGCCTTTAACACCAACACTGCATAGCACGGGACCTCCCCATCCATCTCATCTACTACCTCAATCGACCTCCTAGAAGAGGCCCTTAATACATTGCTTAAGTCAGCCAATTTTGTACATATGCCCACAAATATGGCACCCATAGAGAACGGAGGAGGAACCAATGCCAATGGAAGATGATGAGGTTTCTCAAACTACTCCTTTCTTCCCACCGAAAGATGTAAAATGGAGACCCAACTTGCAAATCATTCCAAGAACTATTGGCGAGTGCCCTCATGCACCACTGGAAGAAGTAGCTCGAAGGCTCCCACCTCCACCTATATGAAATCCTAGAGGTGCCCCCCCTTATGTATTTCATCATCTAGTCCTTCAACGACTGGCGGTGCACACCTCCAAAGCACACATGAGGAGGTTACCACCTCGGCTCCAATTCAACAAGTGGTTATGCATAATAAGTTGGTCTTGGTATACTAAGGCTCTGTGGGATATTGTTCGGATCTTGTTTGGGATATTATTTGGATCTTGGTGTTTTCTTTTTGTGTTTCATCATGGTGAAGATTCCAGTGTTTCGAGGGACCCAAGGGGAAGACCCGGAGTCTTATCTTTGAGATTTTGTTCGAGGATGCCGTCTTTCTGGATGGTCCATGAAGGATCGGGCGGAGATTTTGCCTAATTTTCTTGAAGGTGTAGCCTTGAATTGGCATGAGACCTTGCCGGACTCTACCAAGGAGGATTGGGACCAAGTGGTGGCAGCAATGAAGCAGAGATTTGGGGCAGTGGAGTCGCCAAATGCTTTGATGTTGCAGTTGGACCGGTTCTATCAAGGAGTGGGTGAGTTGGTCTCTGCGTTGGCAATCCGATATGAAACTTTATGGACAAAGTATGAAAGGGCAGCTTTGCGAGCTGTGGCATCTGCATCATCAGCCCCTCAAAGTCTCTCAGGGATGGAGCACTTAAAGATGAGCAAATTTGTTATGAGTAAAGATCCAACAACATACGTGGAGGCACTTCGCATTGCGACCAAGAAAGAAGCTTCTCTAAAGATCGAATCCTCTTTTGTGTCTTCAATAGCTTCAACTTCTAAGGTGGAGGTAATGGGCACTCCTCAGGTACCAAAATCCTCTGAGTTAGATCATAATATCTCCCAATTGATGGCAGAGTTTGCTGATTTGAAATTGCATTTGGTTAATGCACGACAACCTAGAGCACCAAAGAGTGAAGATAGGCCTCGAGATAGGAGTGGGGTCACTTGCTATGAATGTAATGAAAAAGATCACTATCACCCCGAGTGTCCTAGATTGAGAAAGAAAGAAGAAAAACAAGTATCCTTGTTAGAAGCTTCTTTAGGGGATGAGGAAAGAGAGGTCTAAACGTGGGCGTGGTAAACCAAAAGAAGAAGAAAAAAGCAAGGAAGAAGTAGATGAGGAACATCAGGAAGAGGAACACCATAGTAAGAAAAAGAAGGCATCTAGAAGGAGAATTAGCCAATCAGACTTTCCTTTAGGACAAGGAATTGGAAGCTATGACTTGTTGTCCAACCTTAAAGAAAAGGAAGCTCATATCACCTTTGGTCAATTACTTGCTTTGTCTCCAAAACTACGGAAGGAATGGGGAAAACTAGCAAGCACAAGGGTGTCAAAGAAGAAAAAGAAGAAAAGTGCCAATCCTGTTGTTTAAAAGGTAGATATAGATGTTGGTGATGATGTACCTGTGGTTGATGTGATCATTGATGGTCAAGTGATTTCTAATGTGTACATTGATGGAGGTGCATCGATTAATGTCATGAGTGAGAAGACCATGATTGATGCTTATTTAAAATACTCTAGTACTACCTCTCCTTATTGCATCAAATTGGCTGACAACACTAGGGTTAAGACCTTGGGAGTTGTGAACAATCTAGAAGTGGATGTATGTGGAATTTCTGTGCCGACTACTTTTCAGGTGATCCCTACCAAGCCAGATGCACGTGCCTATCCATTGATTTTGAGAAGGCCTTGGCTACGCAAGGTGAAGGCTGTTCAAAAGTGGGATACTGGAGAATTGATTTTGCAGGGAAATGATAAGAAGGTGCGCTACAACATTAGAAGCCACAAAAAGGAAGTTGTCAAGGAGGAGTCTTCAACATCAGAGAGTTCAAGCTCTGACTTAACCGCCGATGAAGAAGAAGAGACAGGGTGTAGCTCCGAGGAGTCCAACTCAGAGGGTGAGGTGGAAGGAGTGGCCTTTGGTCTTTGTCTTGGTGCTAATCGGGATGAGTCAGGAAGGAACAAGGTGGTGGTGCAACAAGATCCTATAGAGACACTTCATGTGGAGGATGTGGAGCACATTAAATGACGCCAATGCAATGAAGAGCTTCTTGGTGATTCTCTATCAGGTAGTAAGAAGCTCCAGTACTTAGATATGCTAGATGATTTTCCTTGTCTCTTTGCAACAAGCTATTCTTGTGGAGCACAAGATTGAGTTGAAGCCAGAAAGCAAGCCAGTTGTGCAACGCTTAAGGCGATTGGGGGTGATCGAAGCTGAGGCACTAAAGAAAGAGGTAACACAACTACTTGAGGTGGGATTCATCTTTCCTGTTGATGATTCAGAATGGATATCTCCTGTAGTTGTCACACCAAAGAAAGGAAATAAGCGGCGAGTTTGTGTGGACTTTTGTCCTTTGAATGCATGCACTAAGAGGGATCATTTTCCTTTGCCATTCCAAGATGAAATACTAGACCAAGTAGCAGGGCATGAGATGTATTCTGTATGTGATGGGTATTCTGGGTACTCTCAAATTCGTATTCGGGAGGAAGATCAAAAGAAAACATCATTTGTCACACCTTGGGGAGTTTATGCTTATAGAGTGATGCCTTTTGGGTTGACCAATGCACCAGCTACATTTCAAAGGTTCATGAGTCAAGTCTTGGAGCCTTACTTGGGAAAGTTCATACGGGTTTTTTTGGATGATTTTTGCATTTATTCTCAGCGCATAGATCACATGGAGAAGTTAAAGATGGCCTTAGCTAGGATTGATGAAGCAAAAGGGTGTCTAAATCCTAGCAAGTGTCATTTGGCTCAAACAAAAGTAGTCTTGTTGGGGCATATTGTGTCTCAAGAAGGCCTGCAAATGGATCCTGACAAGGTTCAAGCAATCATGGCATTGCCAAGTCCTGAGAATGTCACTGGTGTTCGCAGAATTCTAGGAAAGAGCAAGTATTATCAAGGCTTTTGTGATGATTTCACAGAGATAGTGCATCCCATGAACTTGTTGACAAGAAAAGGAGTTTCTTTCCAATGGGGTGTGGAGCAACAAGAGTCTTTCCAGCAACTTAAGGAGGCCATGAGTAAGGGCCCAATATTGAAGCCCCCTGATTGGTCTCAAGACTTTTATGTAAATCCAAGTGTATCTTTGCATTCAGTTGGTGCTGTATTGCTACAGAAAGGAGAGGCAGGTAGAATGCAACCCATCTATTATGCTAGCCGACAGCTTACAGATGTGGAAACAAGGTATGAAGAAATGGAGCAGCAAGCTCTCTCTTTGGTGTTTTCCGTCAGAAAGTTTCGCTCCTATTTATTACCTCGACCATTTTTCTTCCTTACCTCTCAGTCTGTATTAGCATATCTAGTTCGCAAGCCTAATCCTGGGGGGAGATTTGCAAAATGGTTGTCAGAGCTTCAAGAGTTCTCTTTCTCTTTTGTCACTAAAAATACCACTAGGTCCACTATGGCAGATTTGCTCACAGGGCGGGAGGATCTAGGAGAAGAAAAGAAATGTAAGGAGAACATTAAAGATGAAAGGGATACACCACCAACAGCTTTTGTTTTGTATTTTGATGGGGCTTTTAGTCCTTCATGCCAACAAGGAGCCGGGGGGATAGTCTTGATGAATCCTGAAGGTCAAGAGGTATGGGCAAGAGGACAAGAGTTTCCAGGTATCACAACTAACAATGCAGCTGAGTATAATTCTTTGATTCTTGGTTTGGAGGGTTGTATAAAAATGCAATACAATGTGGGTTCATGGGTTCCCAACCCTGGCATGTAACCATGAAATGGTACAATTGTAATCAGTAAAACCTACACCATGGGGGTTAGGAAGGATTCGAGTCTTCCACTTTTTTTGCAAAAAGTTTTACCATCAGGTGTGCCAGGTGTTGAGGGGTATTTAGGCACCTAAGCTAAGTCAAAGTCATGTGGAAGTTGGAAGGTCATAAGTCATATACATGAGTGGCAGTTACAAAGAACCATAGTGGGCATTTATAACTCCTTTTGGGATCTTCTTTGTAATAGTTCTTGATATGTAATAGTCAGACTACTATTTGATTGTATTCAGCCTGCATATTTTCTTTCGGCAAGCTCTGATCATATGCTACTCTAGAAGATTTTTATCTATGTTCATTAATGGAAAGGATGTAGCTTTTTCTTCTAGTCCAATGTTGCATGCTGTTCTTTGATGAGAAACTATATTTGGATTGCTCTTTGTCTTCCGACTATAATCCCAACCATGATCTAATTGTGTTATTGCTTCTGCTTGCTTCATGTTAATGGTTGGAAAGGTGAAGTTCTAAAATGTTCAGGGCTGAATGTACCCTGAACAATGTATATGTATATGTATATGTATATGTATATATATATATATATATTATTGAGATATCGAGCTCCACTCGTGATATGCCAGGGTGATCGTTGTGCATTTATGTCACCGGCTTGTTAGCTACAGATGCGGTTGGTACACCGCCCGGCACCCATGAAGATGACAGCTATCCCTATGTACTCTAGTTCGTGGCTCAGTTAGTATGCCACCTTAGTTAGCTGAGTTTGGTTTGAGACCCACATATAGGGCTCTTCTATTTCTTTGTACTAGAGTTCTTTTGGCTTTCACAACTAAGAAGAGAAAAACTGTTTTCAGCCTCCACCTTTGTGTGTATTCCCCCATTGTGTATGTGAGAAAGCTGCAAGTGAGACTCCTTCCTTCTCTCCCACTATCTTCACATGGTATTAGAGCCTGGTTCATGGTAAGGAGCTCAAGAAAGAAAACCAAGTTCGCAGTGTCCTAGTAAGAGAACCAGTGTTGCTTTCCTTTTTCGAGTTTAGGAGCAAATCTCTGCAGGTAGCACAGTCGAAAGTGCAATAGTGCACTGTCTCAGATTGAGATGCCCTTCGCGGTGTGGCGAGAGGGCGAGAGGGCAGTATATGCTGCGGGTAAGGGCGAAGCCCAGGGTGACTTTATTTTTCTGATTCGAGGCCATTTCGGGGCCCATTTTGAAGGCGGAAGTTCTTCACAAGCACTCACAAAAAAGCCCTGTTTTTGCTATGCGACCGCTGCTTTGTAGGTTGGTGAAAAGTTGCTACAAAAATTGCATCGTATGCCTATGCATAGAGATATTGGGAGTTACAGAATCATCCTTATTGCATGTTCATGCAAAATCATCACTAGGAAGTAACTGTATGGTCAAATACCACTTTCGTCAGTTCTGCAGATTTGCCTGTGTGAGGCAGAAGCTATGTCTTTTGCAGTGACAGAATTTTTTGCAGTGTTCTGTAATGGCATCTGATTCTCTTTCACAGATTGTCACTGAAAAGCTTGACAAGAACAACTTCCAAGCATGGAAGTTTAGAATGACGAATTTCCTTATGGGAAAAGGCTATCAGGAGTTCATTGCAGGAAATGAAGAAGAACCAATTCTTCCTAATGTTCCCAATCAATAGGAAATGTAGGCATTTAAAGGATGGCATGAGAGAGCCAGAAAAGTTATGTATTGGCTGTCTATCAGTATTTCGGATTCTATGATTGTGCATATTCAGGATGCAAGTAGGCCAAAGGAGGCATGGGATACTTTGGTAAAAATGTACAGCACAAATATGCAAGCCAGGAAAATGCAGCTCAAGCAAGAGTTGCACAATGTGCAGAGAGAAAATTTGAGCATCAATGACTACCACATGAAGGTGAAGAAAATTGCAGATGCACTTGCTTCCATTGGGTTGCCAGTGGAAGATGATGATCTAGTTTTTGTGACCTTGAATGGTCTAGGAAAGGATTATGCACAGTTCCAGACATCCGTTGCCATCCGTGAAAAATTTCCTAATTTTGAGGAGTTGTTTGCTCTTCTAATTTCTAAAGAGCGAAGAAATGGTGGTGCATCTTCTTTAGGAGGAACTTCAAAAGAAACTGTCTTCTACTCAAATGCTGGAAGAGGTAGAGGCAGAGGTAGAGGAGGCCAATCTGGAGCCCATGGTAGAAATCAAAATATGCAGCAAACTCAAGAAAATCAGTCCATTGGAGGAGGACGTGGTAACTCTAGAGGCAGGGGGAGCTAAAGAGGTCGTGGTGGATGGCAGAGAGGCCAAAATGTAAATAGCAATGTTGAATGCTACTATTGTGGTAAAATGGGTCATATGGCTAAAGACTACTACAAAAAGCAGAACGACATTATGAATGGAAAATTGCAGCAAGGCAACTATGCATCTTTAAGTAGATAGGGTGATGATAGAAATGAGCATCTATTTATGGTGCAGCACATGACCAATTCTGTGACAAGTGCAGAAGAAAGAAATGATGTGTGGTATGTTGACTCAGGTGCATCAAACCACATGACAAGTCATGCAGAATGGATGCAAGATGCAAGGAAAATGGAAAGACCAGGATTTGTGGAGACTGGTGATGATACTGCACATCCTATTATGCAGATTGGTAAAATTCCTTTGTCTATGCAGGATGGGAAAAAGAAATACCTGTCTGATGTATTTCATGTCTGGAACATCACCAAGAACCTGGTTTCTGTTGGTCAAATGGTTGAGCGGGGTTTGTAGGTCAGATTTAATCCTCATGGATGCTTTGTTCAGGATATGAAAAATAACGGTTGCTTGATAGCAAAAGGAAAGAAGAAGGGTGTAAAAGCTGTCCCCCAGCATAAAATACCATCCATGTGCAAAGCGTCCATAAAAATAGCATCCCACAAGGCAATTTGGGCCTATCAGCACATCCAATAAGGACCGCAATGCATCCAAATGGCCTACAAATCATCCACTGTAACCCAATGCACACCACAAACGAGGAACACTGCTCAAATTGCAACCAGAGTGATCTGCATAAGGTATGCTCAAGAAATCATAGTCCCATGGTAATGACTACTACTGAAAATAGAACCTGAGATGCCTCAAAACATGGGCGCCATTGCATAATCGGACTCAGCAAGAAAATCTGCAAATATCTCTCTTCTGCCGGAACTCCAAAATCCCAACCGATGAGTGAGAAATGGGAGTCAACACTTATCCACTGCCATGTGGCATAAATCTAAGGTTTCAAAACCTTAGAATGAAAAATGCATAGCAGAGAGACAAAATCAAATACATAGAGATCTATAACTCTGAAAATACTCCATCGAATCACGTAAGAATTGACAGGTAGGGGTTTTTGGGCATCTGAAACACAATGGGACAGACGGTTTTGGAAACCGTGGTCTCAATCACTGGGTCTAACACACAGATTGAAAAATGTTTTTGGAAATAGAGCTGTTTGTAAACTCCACCGAAGTGCGAATGATGAGCAACATAGAAGTTTTAGAACCTCCTGAGTCCACTGGAACTGACAGATCTGCAAATGGTTGCTCCAAACTTGAGTTCCATTACCCGAGCAAAAAAACACAAAAATTAACACAGTGAGTCAGAAATCCAATGAAATGATCCCAGATTCAAGAATGAAGGTGTTTCCAAGCTCCTAAAGCTCAGGGGGGTCACTATGTATAAACCCTCTATATCACGTGCGTTCAAGACCTATATTTAAATTCCCTTATCTGTAAATTTTTTCATTAATAAAATGTACCCCTTTTCTATACAAATCTGTAAATTTTTTCCAAAACTATTTTAAATAGTCCCTTATGTATATATATTTCTGTAAATTTTAGAAATAAAAAATATCCTTCTGTTGAACTCACGTGATAGGGTTACACATGATGAGCGACCCCCCCGAGTCCTAAAGTGAAGTGGACATCAAAAGCAAGCAATAGTTGCCTTTATAAGTCAATACGGAGTCTCTGTCATCGAACGAAATAGGGAAAAGCTCAAAAAACGACTTTTTCTTTGAAAATACTTAACAGGCTCTCAAAACCACTTTGCAAAACCAAAGTGACTTTTCCAAAGGTTCCTCCAAGGTCTTTGCACACTTGGATGCAAGTAAAGTCTCCCACAAAGCTTCCCATAGAGCTTCTCCTTCCTCCCATAGAGCTGCTGAGCTTCAAGCATTCACGCACGCTTATCTAGATCACCTGGGCTCTCATACCAGTTGAGAGTGCTCTCAACGGAAGCAAGAACGGAAGAGGGAGAGAGAGAAACAGAGAGCCACACAAGTTTTGGTGGGTGCAGAACCACCCTAATCTTCTTTTTCATTCATTTATATATGTGTTTGAGTATTGTACATAACCGGGGTAAAGGCACAGTGACCTTTAACCCCCACAAGAAGTGCATCTTTATTGGTTATTCTCTATAGCAGAAAGGGTATATATGTTATAACCCTTCTACTCATAAGTTTACAGTGAGCAGAGATGTTTTTGATGAGATGAGCAACTGGTATAAACCAGTAAATGTGATTGATGATGTAGATGCACAAAATGGTAATGTTGCACAAAATTCACAGCAGCAAACACAAAATATTAGTGGACTGTAGTGTCCTCTAGCAGTGGTTCACATACTTCGCCATGGACAAGCAGATTGAGATCAGGAGAATCTCCTCAAAGCAATGCAGATAGTGGTACATAGGTATCACGAAAAGGAAAAGAGAAGGTAGATCAGCCCATGTTTGATGTGAATGCAGGTCACTCTTATGTGGATGGTGAATCCAATGGCTCAAAACAGAGCATTGATGATGAGTTGGGTATTCCTTTACACCTAGAGTAAGGAAGACCAGGGATGTTTTGAGAGCACCTGGAAGTGAGCCTATTTTGCATAGGTCTACCAGAGCTAGGTATCCTGTAGATACGCTAAAATATGATGAATTTACAACCATTCACTATGCCTATATGGTCAAAGTGATACAGGAACCAGAACCCATTTCTTTTGAGCAAGCCATGGGAAAAGAAAAATGGGAGAAAGCCATGGATGAAGAAATGGATGCCTTGGAAGCAAATGCTATATGGGAATTGGTGCCTTTCCCTAAACACAAGAATGCAATTGGTTGTAAGTGGGTTTATAAGGTGAAGCACAATGCAGATGGTTCTGTGAACAGATACAAGGCAAGATTAGTTGTCAAGGGGTATGCATAGACATATGGCATTGATTATGAAGAAACATTTAGTCTGGTTGCAAGGATGGCAACTGTAAGAGTAGTCATTGCTATGACTGCATCAAAGGGATGGTCTTTCTATAAAATGGATGTAAAGAATGCCTTCTTGCATGGTGATTTGCAAGAAGAGGTCTTTATGGAGTAGCCACCAGGTTATGTTCATGCTGTTCATCCTGAGTTTGTTTGCAGGTTGAAGAAAGCCTTGTATGGCTTGAAGCAAGCACCCAGATCATGGTCTGACAAGAAAGGATAGTATCTTTTCACTATTGGCTTTCATATTTCCAAGGCAGATTTCTCACTTTATGTGAGAAAAATAGAGAAAGGTATTATGCTGCTTGTCATTTATGTTGATGATTTGATCATCACAAGTGATAGTGATGAAGATATCCTTCATGTGAAAATGCTATTGAAGTAGAAGTTTGAGATGAAGGATTTGGGAGAGCTGCATTATTTCTTGGGCATTGAGGTGATTAGATCACCAAGTGGGATATAGCTCTTGCAGAGGCAGTATGGATTGGACATGCTATCTAAATATGGGATGACAAGCTGTAAGCCTATTTCAGTTCCTTTGGAGCAGAATGTGAAGCTGAGCACAGATGCAAGTGAGCTTCTCAAAGACCCTACTATGTACAGACACATAGTAGGAAGTTTGACTTATATGACTGTTACCAGGCCAGATTTGAGCTATGCTATTGGATTGGTAAGTCAATTTATGCAGGCTCCAAGGAAACCGCATTTGGATGCGACTAGACACATACTCAGGTATGTGAAGTCCACACTGCAATATGGACTATTTTATGAGGCTGGGGTTCAGATATAGTTGCATGGATACACTGATGCTGATTGGGCTGGTAGTATTTCTGATAAACGATCTACCGGTGGATATGTGTTCTCTTTTGGGAGTGCTGCAGTCACTTGGAGCAGCAAGAAACAGCCTATAGTTTCCTTGTCGAGCATAGAGGCTGAGTACAGGGCTGTAGCAATGGCTGCGTGTGAGGTATCTTGGTAGCATAAGCTACTCTATGATATGCATCAGTCTATAGATGGGCCAGTTATCATTTATTGTGACAACACGAGCAGTATACACTTGGCAAATAACCCAGTCTATCATGCTAGAACAAAGCACATTGAGGTGCATTATCACTATGTGCGGGAGAAGGTTTTACTAGGTCTTGTTGATCTAGTTTATGTCAGCACAGAGGATCAGGTAGCTGACATATTCACGAAGGCATTGGGTGCAAAGAAGCTGCGTAAGTTCAAAGATCTACCTGGTGTGTAGGAATTGGGATTGAGCTCGAGGGGGAGTGTTGAGATATCGAGCTCCACTCGCGATATGCTAGGGTGACCATTGTGCATTTATGTCACCGACTTGTTAGCTACCCATGAATAATAGCTGGATGACATCTATCCCTATGTACTCTAGTTCGTGGCTCAGTTAGTATGCCACCTTAGTTAGCTGAGTTTGGTTTGAGACCCACATATAGGGCTCTTCTATTTCTTTGTACTAGAGTTCTTTTGGCTTTCACAACTAAGAAGAGGAAAACTATTTTCAGCCTCCACCTTTGTGTGTATTCCCCCATTGTGTATGTGAGGAAGCCTACAAGTGAGACTCCTTTCTTCTCTCCCACTATCTTCACATATATATATATATATATATATGTATATTAGTGGATTGAAATTAGAATATAAAAATTATAGTGCTCCCTTGTCCCTTGCAAGTAGCCTATTAAAAGGAACAAGGAAACAAAACTATTTCTAGCTTTTCTTCACTTCTACAGTTGGTGTAGCTTAGATTAGCATAGGTTAGTTTATCCCATAGAGGATAGAACTCTAAAGTAATCAATCAAAGACATGCTCGAAAATTCTTAACTAGTTCCTAATTGGAGTTTGTCTAAGAGATTGTTGATAGATCAATGAGCAGAGTTTCAATGCGCACATTGCAATTGTTAATCATGGGCAAATTGTACTTTAGTTCATTTTACATTTTCCATGCCATCATTGTAAAGGCTTATTGGTGATCTTTTTTCAATTTATGTACATATATGAGCCTTGTAAAGCCTTTAAGGCTATGTTCTCGACCATGCATTGTAGAGTTTTCAAAGATATTACTGAGTGGGCAGAGGCAGTTGTATCAGTGGGCACATTACAAATATTGTCATTTTATGAGTGGGCGCATGCAATTGTAATTTGGCATAATACATTGCACACATTATATATTCATTGTAAATCCTTATTAGCAATTTTTGTTGCAGTTTTTGATATATTTGAGCATTGTAAAGACTTTTGGGATATTTCCCTCATCTATTGCTAGCCTTGTAACATTGTATCTATCTAAAATATTCATTATTTTTTCATGTAGGATTTTCAATTATTATGGAGCAATGTGAAGAGATTACATCATTTGTCTTTGGCACCATCTTATATTTCAATGGGAAAGAGTATGCCCCTAATAAATTTCAAAGGAAGTGGACTCACGAGCACATGGGAAGAAAAGTTTGGTTTCTCCTTCAAAGAAAAACTGAGCTACATCTTATGATGTTGAGGAAAGATACCAAGCGAATTGAGGAGCCATGGAATGCAAGCTTATCTAAGAAAGATATAACTTCTAGCATGGTAGTGGGAATCACGATGGAGCCAAAAAAGCCATTCTTAGATATTTTTGTGAAGTGTTCACAACTTGACATTGGGGGCTATCATTCTATCTTGTGAAGAGCTATAAAGAGGTTTGCAATGCCACCTCCTCCACCATCAAGCTTTATAGAATTACAATCTACATTGGAGGCTCTCATGGATGAATGGTGCAAATTTTTAGGTGCAAAGGCAAGTAGGCTACATCAAAAGAATATGATTGATTACTTTAAGAGATCTCCACGCAAGATAGAACACGAATTTAGTCAAGATAATGGAGAGCACAAGCATGATTAGATGGATGCTATTTTGGTTTAGAAGTAGCCTAGACAAGGAGTCCCACACCAAGAGAAAAATCTTCAAGATAGAAATCTTCAAGGCTGCTGTAATTAAAGAGAAAAATGAAGAAGCAACATAACCCTTGAGTTCAAGAGAACTACAAAAGATAGAAGAAGAGGAAAGACGAGCCATAGCCATGTTGGTGCAGTCTATCAAAGGCAAAGAAAAATGCAAAATGCAAAAGGTTAGTACTACAAGGGCCACAGTTTCAAAGGCTACCTCCAAAAAAGACAAAGTTTCTCCATCAAGAAACTACAGATGAAAGAGGAACGGATGAAAAAGAAGGGAAAGAAGAAGAAGAGTCAGATCAAGAAGTTGAGGAAGATAAAGATGAGATCGTGTCAATAAAGAACCTCAACTATCTTAATGAGACAATCACAGAAGATGATGTGGGATATATATGGGGACAGAAGCCCTATGCTATGAATGCTTGAGATGTGCAACCAGCAACCATTCTTGCCAATAGTAAGAATCTTGACATATCTTATGCTATGTAGATATTCAAGGCTTTGGTGGATGGCAAGAAACAGGTGGTCTCTAATGTAGTCATGTGTTCGATGATGATATGTCCAAAGATAGGTAGCCATGACAATGGAGTTATGTTTGAAAAACCTATGCATTTTGAGACATTCATCTGATTCTTCACACATACCTTCAACAAAGCCTGCATGAACAGGGTGAAGAGGAAAATTTTGAGAGAATTTTGAAAGAGACAAAGAATTTTTTCTTTCTACATTGTAAATTTGAGCCGATTGATGGTCATCATTATGCTTATGCATGCAATGAACTTGCTAGACAAGTAAGGGACTCTAGAAGACTAACTCCATAGCAAATTTCAAAGGTTCTTCCCTTTAATTTTTATATGGCCATAATATGTACTTTCAAGCACCCGATAAAAAATTCAATTAGTTCTGAAAGATTGAATCGTAATATTTTTGCAAAGCATAAGATAACCTTGACATCAGAAATCCTAATGAAAGCGAGATGTTTATGGACCCAACTCTTGGTTCTCCAACAATGCATTTGAAGAGGACTGCCACAAAAGTAAAAGCAGACACATTAGTAAATGTTTATAAAGGTCTAAGTGCACTTGTACCTAGGGGAAATCAAGAATAGGAATAATCTCTGACAAGCTTCAAGATAGTGAGAGATAGATATGCAAACTACACAAGTATTATTTTTTGGCTTGAAGAGGTGTTTCAACAAGTTGTAGAGTTCTTTTGTGCATATGAGAAGGGTGATATGACCTATGAAGATCCTTTGTTTCTATCACAAAAGTCAAAGATTGAGAAAAAAGAGGTGACATTAAGAATGTGGAGGCCCATAAAATATTTTTATAACCATGGCAGTGGAGAGGCTCCTCAAGAAAGAATGGTTTTTTTGCAATAAGGACAAAGATAATTGCATGGAGGAGTGCATCAATGTACATGTGAAACGTGATGCAGGGATAGTGCGATAAGATATGTGCTCATAGAAAAAGATATGCCTATTGGTCAATGCAATATTGACCCTAGTATTGTGAAGCATATAGCCACTTTATCCACATCTAAGGAAGAGGCATGGACACATAAGTGGATGAAGAACCACGAAGATGGGTCGGAAGTAGCTACCTCATTCATGAGAGCCCAAATCCCACATCTGATTGTGTATGTTGAGAAGCTAGTGAATAAGCACCAAATGAGAATATCAAGGGATGTCATAAAGAAATACGACGCAGCGGAGAGATCGTGTGACAACAACGATAGTACAAGAACAAAATAATAGAAACGATAGAGCAGAATAAAAATTTCTTATCACTAAATAAGATACAACTGATGGTGTTGTCCACCCGTGTGCTTTCCAGTAGAGCTTTGATGGCAATCTAGACAGTTGGAGAAATACTTGAGGTAGGGGTATTGGCACCTCCCCCTCTCCCCCTCCCCCTCCACCACCACCTCCCCCTCTCCCCCTCCCCCTCCACCACCACCTCCCCCCTCCCCCTCCCCCTTCATATCCACCTCCCCCTCTCCCCCTCCCCCTCCATCTCCACCTCCCCCTCTCCCCCTCCCCCTCCACCACCACCTCCCCCCCTCCCCCTCCACCACCACCTCCCCCCCTCCCCCTCCCCCTTCATCTCCACCTCCCCCTCTCCCCCTCCCCCTCCACCACCACCTCCCCCCCTCCCCCTCCCCCTTCATCTCCACCTCCCCCTCCCCCCTCCCCCTCCATCTCCACCACCACCTCCCCCCTCCCCCTCCCCCTCCATTTCCACCTCCCCCTCCCCCCTCCCCCTTCATCTCCACCCCCCCCTCTCCCCCTCCCCCTCCACCTCCACCTCCCCCTCTCCCCCTCCCCCTCCACCACCACCTCCCCCCCCTCCCCCTCCCCCTCCCCCCTCCCACACACACCACCTCCACCACCTCCCTTTCACTCTCTCTCTTTCTTTCTCTCTCCTCCCTCCCCCTTTCTCTCTCTCTTCGGGAGGAGCTTTCATGTACTTGTGATATTGTATTGCTCAGGTCCCATAGGCCGGTTTTGGTCTTCAGAGGACGATAATATATTCTTCTTCTTCTTCTCCCTCCACCTTCTCTCTCCTTTCTCTCTCCTCTCTCCCCCTTTTCCCCTCTCTCTCTCTCTTCTCTCTCTCCACCTCCCCCCCTCACTCTTTCCTCTCTCCCCCTCGTTCTCTCTCCCACCCCCTCTCTCTCTCACTCTCTCCTCTCTCCCCCTCGTTCTCTCCCCCACCCCCTCTCTCTCTCTCACTCTCTCCTCTCTCCCCCTCATTCTCTCCCCCCTTACGCCTGCCCCTCCACCCCCCACCTGGCCCCCCCTCTCCTCTCTCTCCCCCTTACCCCCTCCCCCTTACCCCCCCTCTCTGTAAACCCCCACCTCCCACGCCCCCGCCCACCCCCCGCCCCGCCACCCGCCCCCTCTCTCTAACCCCCCACCCCCCGCCCCGCGGTGGCGGACGTAGTGCCGCCCGCCCCCTCTCTCTAACCCCCCACCCCCCGCCCCGCGGCGACGCATGCAGCACCGCCCCGCCCCCTCTCTCTAACCCCCCACCCCCTGCCCCGCGGCGGCGCACGCAGCGCCGCCCGCCCCCTCTCTCTAACCCCCCACCCCTCGCCCTGCAGCGGTGCACGCAGCGCCGCCCCTCCCCCTCTCTTTAATCCCCCACCCCGCCCCGCCAGCGGCCAAGCCGCCAGTGGCGACGCCCGCTCGCCATTCTACCGGCCTGCCCCGCCCCGCCCCGCTACCCGCCGCCCAAACCCCCTGCCTCCCGCCCGTGCCACCCCCCGCCCTCCCTCGTCGACCCCGTCCCCCTCGCAACTCCCTCACCCCCTGCTCTCCGTTCCCCCTCACCTCTCACCCCCCATTCTCCCTCGTCCCTCAACCCCCATCCCTCACCCCCCGCTCTCCATCGCTCACCCCCCCGCCCCGCGCACCCCGACCCCACTCTCCGAAAAGCCCCACACCCCTGTTTCCCCCCGCCCTTCACCCCCTGCACACACCCCTTCCCCCTGCGTGCAACCCCCCTGCGCCATTTCCCCCTTGCGACACCCCCCCGGCGCCGCCGTCGGACGCCCCCCAGCAAAAAAAAAAAAAAAAAAACCCTAACCTAAACTAACCTCCGGTTAGTTACTAACTACGGTTAGGTTAGTTGGTTAACCTAGGTTAGGCTAGGTTAGTTGGTTAACCCTAGGCTAGTTAGTCTAACTCAGTTAGATTAGGTTAAGCTAGGTTAGTTAACAGAAACCTAGACTAGGTTAGTTTTGCCTTGGTTCGGTTAGTTTAACCTAACCTTAGTTAACATAACTATAGTTAGTTACAGTAACTAAGTTAGACTATGGTTAGTCTAACCCTCACTAGGCTAGGTTAGACTAACTAATTAGTTAGTCTAACTAGATCAACTTGGTTTCAATCCCTCGGTTGGACTTAAAGTCCATTCACACCACCATTAGGACCCCCCAAACACAAAATTTACCCCTCCTTTAACCCCTCGAAACTCATCCGTTTGGGACCCAAACTGAACCCCGTTTGAACCCAGATTTCACACACGGAAACACCACATTACGGGATATTTTTCCAACCCATTGCACACCATTTTGGCATCCCTAGCACACGTTCATTCGCACCCCCGTGTGGGCCTCATTTTGCACAAATTCACTCGTATTTTCATGCCGTGACCTCCGATTAACGATCCGTCTGCACCGGCACATTTCCCTACACACGTAGGACAATCTTAGGCACATTATTAACATGATGCTCCCTACACAAACTAACACCACTCTAACTCTCCTAACCACACCACATCCACACCCGCCCTTGGGGTAGCGACACCCTTGGCAAATCACGCACTATCTGCATGCAGTTACATTCTGGCCAACGACTTCGACTCCAATGCTCACCCCATCCGCAACTAACTCCACTACAACAACTGCCCCCGCCAATCCTCTACCCCAAATCCCCCCCTGAGATTCAACAACTTCCTTTAACTCCTGTACGCCCCAACATGGTTGGACGCCATCATGACCACGATGGGGATATCGCTCGATGCAGAGGCTGACAACTTCTTCAATCGACGAAATCACAACAATCAAGGCCGACGCCCCTTGGGAAAACTGGAACTTCCCAAATATAATGGTAGGGGAGACCCAGCTCGCTTCCTCCAGCATTTTGATGCCGCATGTCGAGCAGGTGGTGATCAATCCCATGAAACCAAGGTGGCTTGGTTTCCAATGGCCTTAACTGATGAGGCGTCAGAATGGTACCTCGACCTTCTCGTGGAAGAACATGCCACATGGGATCTACTTCAAACCGAATTCAAATGTCGCTTCCAAACGGAGAGGCTACAAGATGATCCCGCTCTCCAACTCAACAAGATCGAACAAGGCCGGAGGGAAGATGTATGCACATACCTGGGAAAGATGAAGAGATTGATCGCCAAATGTGACCCATGCCCAGATGCAAAGTACCTCACAGCATGGTTCATAGCAGGTCTAAGAAAGAAAATCTGCAAGGATATGAAAAAGATAAGTAGCTATGAAACATTCAGTGCTGCTCATGCGGTAGCCATTGACATCGAAGATGGCATGACAGATTTAAACACTAGCAGTGATGATGCCAGATCAAATACACGAGATAAACGCTCGAAAAAAGGTAAATCAAAGGACACTGCTGAAACATCCAATGAAGATCGCCTAGAGGCCATGACCTTGAAGCTGAAAGAAGATATGATGCAGGCCATGGATCAAAAACTCCACTTGTCTCAGCCGTCAACTCAAACATATCCATGGCGAGAAAATGTCTGGTGCCCACACTGCTTGGCAAATCATACAGCAAATGAATGCCCAGTCCTAAGAGCAAGGATTACTGCACAAGCAAATCCACCACCACGGTTGTGGTGCCATATCTGCGTCGTCGGCAGCCATGATGAGAACAGTTGCATCTTCAACATGCGCAACAATCCGCCTCAAGCACCACAATACCAAGCGGCACCCATGCCAGTATACAGGCAACCGGCACTTGCACAAGCACCACCAGCTCCGAGGCTAAATCCTGTTCCCGTTCGGACACAAGTCCCACAACTACTCAGGAATCCGAATCCATGACCGTATCCAAGAGCACCAAATCCAGCTCCTCAGACAGTTCCCATACATCAATTACAAGCCAAGGAAGTAGACTTGCTATTTGAGTATGAAGCAGAGTACCCAGTGTACTATGTAGAAGGTGCAGAGGGTCTCATACCAGTCTATGCAAATCAAGTGCGACCCAACACATATTGAGCACCAATCAAGTGTTACGGTTGTGGAGAAAATCATAGGATCGCAGAGTGCCCTCATCGTGGTAGCCCAGCCACTTTCCAACCACTCTGCAGAGATTGTGGCATAGGACATGCCTGTATGGATTGTCCCATGAAAAATAAGGTCCCAGAACAAACAGAGGTTAAGCCTGACATCCCCATCGGCATCATTGGGGTGGACCATCAAAGTCTGGGTCCGGCAAGTCTAAGGTCACAGCCTATCAATGTAATTACACGCCAACAGAAAGAGGCCACAAAGGACCCTATCATTCCAATCCAACCTAAGCGACTTCTGAAAAAGAAAGCACAAGTGCCTCCACCTCCGCCAAGCAATGAGCAACCGAGCTCATCCACATCAGCTCCCGAGCCTCGAATAAAAGAAGCTCCATTCCCGAATGCAGAGGTGGAGAAGGCTCATTTTCAGGTACTTCAGCAATGGATCCAAAATGAACAAGCTCAATTTGAGGCTCAGAAACAAGCTCAAGACCCAATCCATGACTTGGCCCCACAAAGTATTGATACTGTACTCGAGCCTTTGTTCCAACAACAGAATCCACAACAGAATGTACCGCCACGTCAACTTGAAGGAGCTACACTCTCTAGCATCCTGAGTTGCCCTGTGCCAATTCCCATCAGAATCCTCTTACGGAATTGTCCCAATCTCTTGGAGAGTTTCAAAGGATGGATTGAACTCGCAAATCCCCCTCCACCTATGAACTGTTGAGATATCGAGCTCCACTCGCGATATGCCAGGGTGACTGTTGTGCATTTATGTCACCGACCTCTTAGCTGGAGATGCGGTTGGTACACCGCCCACGAATAATAACTGGGATGACAGCTATCCTTATCTACTCTAGTTTGTGGCTCAGTTAGTATGCCACCTTAGTTAGTTGAGTTTGGTTTGAGACCCACATATAGGGTTCTTCTATTTCTTTGTACGAGAGTTCTTTTGGCTTTCACAACTAAGAAGAGGAAAACTGTTTTCAGCCTCCACCTTTGTGTGTATTCCCCCATTGTGATTGTGAGAAAGCCTCAAGTGAGACTCCTTCCCTCTCTCCCACAATCTTCACATGGTATCAGAGCCTTCTTCGTGGTAATGAGCTCAAGAAAGCAAGCCAAGTTCGTGGTGTCCTAGTAAGAGGACAAGTGTTGCTTTCCTATTTCGAGTTTGGGAGCAAATCTCTGCAGGTAGCACAGCCAGAAGTGCAGGAGTGCACTGTTTCAGATTGAGACGCCCTTCGCGGTGTGGCGAGAGCGCAGTATATGCTGCGGGAAAGGGCAAAGCCCTTAGTGACTTTATTTTTCTGATTTGAGGCCGTTTCGGGGCCCGTTTTGAAGGTGGAAGTTCTTCGCAGGCACTCAAAAAAAGGCCCTGTTTTTTGCTGTGCGACCACTGCACGGCTAGTCGGTGGAAAGGTGCCGCAGAAATTGCATCGTATGCCTGTGTGCAGAGATATTGGGAGTTGTAGATTCATGCCTATTGCCTGTTGATGCAAAATCGTCACTAGGAAGTGACTGTGTCGTGAAATACCACTCTCGTCGATTTTGTAGATCTGCCCGTGTGAGGCAAAAGCTGTGTTTTTTGTAGTGACAGAATATTTTGCAGTGTTCTATAATGGCATCTGATTCTCTTTCACAGATTGTCACTGAAAAGCTTGACAAGAACAACTTCCAGGCATGGAAGTTTAGAATGACGAATTTCTTGATGGGAAAAGGCTATTGGGAATTCATTGCAGGAAATGAAGAAGAACCTGTTCTTCCTAATGTTCCCAGTCAACAGGAAATGCAGGCATTCAAAGGATGGCATGAGAGAGCCAGGAAAGTTATGTACTGGCTGTCTATCAGTATTTCGGACTCCATGATTGTGTATATTCAGGATGCAAATACGCCAAAGGAGGCATGGGATACTTTGGCAAAAATGTATAGCACAAATACGCAAGCCAGGAAAATGCAACTCAAACAGGAGTTGCACAATGTGCAGAGAGAAAATTCAAGCATAAATGACTACCACATGAAAGTGAAGAAAATTGCAGATGCACTTGCTTCCATTGGGTCGCCAGTGGATGATGATGATTTGGTCTCTGTGACCTTGAATGGTCTAGGAAAGGATTATGCACAGTTCCGAACATCCATTGCCATCCGTGAAAACTTTCCTGATTTTGAGGAGTTGATTGCTCTTCTAATTTCTGAAGAGCAGAGAAATGGGGGTGCATCTTCTTCAGCAGGAACTTCAAAAGAAACTGTCTTCTACTCAAATGCTGGCAGAGGTAGAGGCAGAGGTAGAGGAGGCCGATCTGCAGGCTGTGGTAGAAATCAAAATATGCAGCAAACGCAAGAAAACCAGTCCTATGCAGGAGGACATGGTAACTCTAGAGGCAGGGGGAGCCAAAGAGGCCGTGGTGGATGGCAGAGAAGCCAAAATGCAAACAGCAATGTTGAATGCTACTATTGTGGGAAAATGGGTCATATTGCTAAGGACTGCTATAAAAAGCAGAATGACATTATGAGTGGAAAATTGCAGCAAGGCAATTATGCATCTTCTAGCAGGCAGGGTGATGACAGAAATGAGCATCTATTTATGGTGCAGCATATGACGAATTCTGTGACAAGTGCAGAAGAACAAAATGATGTGTGGTATGTTGACTCAGGTGCGTCAAACCACATGACAGGTCATGCAGAATGGATGCAAGATGCAAGGAAGATGGAAAAGCCAGGATTTGTGGAGACTGGTGATGATACTGCACTTCCTATTGTGCAGATTGGCAAAATTCCTTTGTCTATGCAGGATGGGAAAAAGAAATACTTGTCTGATGTATTTCATGTCCCGAACATCACCAAGAACCTGGTTTCTGTTGGTCAGATGGTTGAGCAGGGCTTGCAGGTCAGATTTAATCCTCATGGATGCTTTGTTGAGGATATGAAAAATAATGGTCGCTTGATAGCAAAAGGAAAGAAGAAGGGCAGGATGTTTACGTTGGATGTGGACATGCCTGAATTGAGTGCAGCAATGTTTGCACATGGGACCGGTGTAGTTGCAGATATTGATATCTGGCACAAACGCATTGGTCATGTTAATATACAGCGACTTAAATCAATGCAAGCCCAAAATATTGTTGCAGGATTGCCTAAATTCAAGGTTGCAAATATGCACAAGGTTTGTGAAGCCTGTCAATTTGGGAAACAGGCAAGGAAACCTTTTCCTAGGCATGTTCAAGAGAGTAAAAAGCCATTGGAATTAATCCACTTTGATGTGTGGACTACAAAAGCTGCATCTATTGGAGGCTGTCACTATTTTGTCACATTTATTGATGACTTCAGTAGAAAACTGTGGGTGTATTTTATGAAAAAGAAAAGTGAAGTGTTTGGGCACTTCAAAGTTTTCAAAGCTATGGTGGAAAAAGAAACAGGCCTGCAAATAAAATGCCTAAGGTCAGATGGAGGGGGAGAGTACCTCTCAAATGAGTTTGCAAGGTTCTTGCAGGAGCATGGTATAAACTCGGGGGGGTCACTCATCATATGTAACCCTATCATGTGAGTTCAACAGAAGGATTTTTTTTTTTCTAAAATTTACAGAAATAAATATACATAAGGGACTATTTAAAATAGTTTTGGAAAAAATTTACAGATTTGTATAGAAAAGGGGTACATTTTATTAATGAAATTTTTTACGGATAAGGGACTTTAGATATAGGCCTTGAACGCACGTGATATAGATGGTTTATACATAGTGACCCCCCCGAGGGTATAAAGCAGCAATATTCATGCAGTCATACCCCACAGCAAAATGGAATTGCAGAAAGGAAAAACAGACATATTGGAGAGGTATCTTGGGCTATGCTAAATGAAAAAGATCTACCAGATTATTATTGGGCTGAAGCAATTGCTACAGCAGTCTATATAATGAATAGGACTCCCACTGCAGCAATACATGGCATGACGCCAGAGGAGATGTATACTGGTAGGAAACCAGATATTTCTCATTTGAAGATTTTTGGTTGCATTATCCACCTTTGTGTGTATTCCCCCATTGTGATTGTGAGAAAGCCTCAAGTGAGACTCCTTCCCTCTCTCCCACAATCTTCACATGAACGACATTGAAGATATCCCTCTGCGGATGGGTGAGAGAGATGACATATGCAACATCACTGTGCCTTTGATCCACAAGGCATATAATGAAGTCCAAGCCATAGTGGATGGTGGAGCAGGTGTCAATGTCCTATCAAAGGAGCTCTACGAAGAATGGGGTCTCCCACCAATACAAAAGGCTAATTTCAACATACGCCTTGCCGATGATTCACAGGCTAAACCCTTGGGAACAGTGAATGGCATGTCCACAAAGATCGCAGGAGTCTGCTTTTCCCTTCAATTCACAATCTTGGATCTCCCCAAAAAATCCTATCAAATCTTACTGGGACGTCCTTGGTTACAGGAAGCATCAGTCCTCCATGACTGGGGAACTGATAGATTGACAATCCAGAATCGAGACATTGTAGTCTGGGTGAATGTGGGGACAGGAGCTATTAAAGCAATTGTTCTTAGAGCATTGGATGACACATCTTCCACGACAATCTCGAGCAAATCAGCTCCCTTGCAACAGCATGCCATAGCAGGTGACTCACAAAGCAATGTCAATAACTGGATACAAACATTGGCAACCATCGACAACTGCCATTCATTAGACCCCATCTTCTCACAGATAGATGTTAACGCACTACAGGTCAATCCTCCACCAACACATGAAGAACCAATCGATCTAGAGATGCCGTTCTTTATGGCTGACCTCGAATGGGATAATGAACCTGAAGAAGGTACCCATACCAATGATGACTCAGATTTTCCTTGGGACCTTGAAACAGAGGCTGCGAATGCTGCAATTGAAGATCAAATCTTTGATAATGACCTAGCCATTCTGCATGCCCTAATGGCAGTTGAGCTCCCAAAAGTTGAACCTCCATAGTTGAATAACAGCAAAAGATCCCACAAGAAAGCTACAGGAGGAAATCACAAAAAAGCCAAGGCCGAGCACTTCAATGAATTCGAACGAGTCCAAACAAGGATTGTCGAATTGTACCTTGCAAAGGTAGTTCCCTCAAAATCAAAACCACCACCTCTTGAATGGTCCCGTGAGGGACTGGAAGGAGTATGTGCAGCACATGAACCCTTACTTGGAAACACCTTACCAGTGGAAAAGTTACCCCACAGTTCCCAATGTAAGAAGTTTTGAAAATATAAGCCACATGTGCAGATGAAGCTCGATCAAGAGACTTCAGAAAAAGAAAGAAAAGAAGAGCCTAACAAATTACTAAATGCAACTATGCCACCCAGTACACATGACATGTGTCAGGCTAGTTCAACCCCATCAGAGGCCGATCTTCGAGAAGTGCCGGAATACTTTAAGAATTATACAAGTGGCAGTGCACTAATAGCAATGCCAAGACCAATCAGAGAATCTGAAGTTCAAGAAACCGATAGCATTGGAGAAACTCCAATCTATGATGGACTGGCAAAAACATGCACAATAAACCTCGCCCTTGAAGGGGAGGAAGAAAAATTGGTTTTCATTGGGAAACAGCTCCGTCAAGAAGATGAAATCAAACTCAAAGACCTCCTAATGGAATACCGTGACTGCCTAGCATGGTCATACAAAGAGATGAAAGGAATTTCACCAGAAGTGGCAGTTCACACGATCCCTATAAGGGAAGGTGCTCGTCCTAAGGTATGTGGACCTTATCACACAAATCCTAAATATGGCACCATGGTTTATGATGAGCTGAAAAAACTCCTAGATGCCGGATTCATCTACAAGATAGAGCACACTGATTGGGTTTCACCCATTGTCATTGTGCCTAAACGCAACAAGAAGCTTAGAATATGTGTAAACTTGAAAAATGTGAATGCCGCCACAATTAGGGATCACTATCCCCTACCCTTAATAGAAACAGTGTTGGAAAAGGTGGCAGGATCCGAAATATGTTGCTTCTTGGATGGCTTCAGTGGCTATAACCAAGTGCAAATTGCTCCTCAAGACCAATCAAAAACAACATTTGCTACAGAATGGGGTATTTTTGCATATAGAGTCATGCCATTCGGCCTTTGTAATGCCCCAGCCACATTCCAGCGAGTCATGTTCACAGCTTTCAAGTCATTTTTGAATAAGTTTTTACAGGTGTTCTTGGATGATTTGTGCATCCATTCAACCAAACAGGACCACTTCAAATGTCTGGAAGAAGTACTAATCAAATGCAGGGAGTATGGCATCTCCCTAAATCCAACAAAATGCCAGTTCATGGTCACCGGCGGAGTTGTTTTGGGACACATCGTCTCTCAACATGGGATTGCAACTGACATGGACAAAATCAAAATCATCATGGAATTGCCTCCTCCTACAAATTCCAAAGGTGTACAGGTCTTTATGGGACATGTCGGCTATTATATTATATTGTGGTATGCCATGATGGCTAGACCACTTTACAAATTATTAGTGGAGTTCTTATGGACTGAAGAGTGCGACCAAGCCTTTGAGCTTTTAAAATGGCGCCTAATCACAGCACCCATCCTTATATCTCCCAATTGGGATATTGATTTTCATGTTCATATTGATGGATCCAAGTATGCAATTGGGAGTGTGCTTTGTCAACCTGGTGAACATAAGAAAGACTACCCCATCTACTTCGCTAGTCGACAACTCAATGATGCAGAGATCAACTATACAACCATAGAAAGAGAAGCCCTAGCGATGGTGTATAGTGTAAAGAAATTTTGGCACTATCTACTCGCAAATGATTTTGTCTTCTACACCGACCATCAAGCATTGCTTTATCTTGTAAACCGGCCGTGTACCACAGGAAGAATAACCAGATGGCTCCTCTTGCTGCAAGAATTCAACTTCAAAATCGTGGTCCGCAAAGGTGCCCAACACTACATTGCCAATCACATGTCTCGAGTCAAGGCAGGAGAAGAAGCCACTGGAGTAGAAGACGACTTACCAGATGCCACACTATTTCAAATAGATGCTGTTCTAAAATGGTGTGGAGATATCATTGGGTACTTGATGGCAGGAAGACCACCCCCTGACATGAAAGCAGTGGATGCCAGAAAATTGATTCTAAAAGCTGCACCATATCAACTCATTGCAGGACAACTGTACAAGATGGGCAAGGACCAGATATTAAGAAGATGTGTAAGGCCTCATGAGATCCTGCCAAACCTGAGTGAAGTCCATGAAGGCATTGCAAGAGGACACTTCCAAGGGGAAGCCACAGTAAGAAAAGTTCTACTCGCAGGCTACTGGTGGCCAACACTGTGGGCAGATGCCTATGAATATGTAAAAGGCTGTGTTGTATGCCAACGAACTATTAAACCACAACACAAAGTCTTCAATCCCCTAACAACAGTTGTTGCACAACAACCATTTGAAAAATGGGGGATTGACTATGTGGGTCCCATACATCCAGCAGCAAAAGGAACACAGGCACGCTACATCATTGTGGCCACTGATTACTTTACAAAATGGGCTGAAGCTAAAGTAGTCAGAAAGGCAGATGCCAAAAGCACAGTAAGATTCTTGTACGAACATGTGATCACCCGATTCGGATGCCCCATTGAAATTGTGTCGGATAGAAGCACACATTTTGTCAATGAGGTAATCCAAGAACTCGTCTGGCTTCATGGTCATTCATAGAGAAAGCACACCCTACTACCCCCAAGGGAATGGGCTAGCAGAATCCACAAACAAAATCATATGCAATATCCTCACCAAGCTAGTAGAACCACAGCATTCTGATTGGGCAGAGAAACTGAATGCAGCCTTATGGGCATACAGAACCACATTCAAGGTCAGTACAGGGAACACACCTTTTCAATTGGTGTACGGCCTTGAAGCCGTGGTCCCACTCGAATTTGTAATACCAAGTCTACGCATCGCAGTACAGGAACGCATGGGTGATCATGAGTCCTTGAAAGAAAGGCTCTGTCAATTGGAAAAGCATACAGAGACAAGACTAGTCGCTTATCATGCCATGACAACAGCAAAACGTCGAAGAAAGGCATGGTTTGACACGAATCTGAAAGCTAAAGACATCAAGGAAGGCGACTTAGTCCTGTTATACAATGCCAAAGTACACAAGGGAAAACTGAAGTATCTAGGTCAAGGACCCTACCGAGTACGAAAGATGAATCCCATCAGAGCTGTGCTACTGGAAACAGTAGATGGAGTCCAATTCAACACAACAATAAACAGGAGCCGACTGAAGTGCTACTACATCAACACGCGAGCCATCCCCAACAAAAACGAAGATTTGGGAAACCAAGTCTTCCTTAGTTAGGATTAGATTGTATCACGAGCACTCACTTGCATATGTACGTCTTCACACATATAGGTAGCATCAATCGATTTTACCTAGAGCTCAGAAGTGATGATGAGTTCTAGCTGCCCTATGAAAATTCCAGCAAAAAAAGCATATAGTTAGTCCCTACTTAGCTACTAGGTCACATGCACTCACACGCTTTCGCTTAGACACATAGATGATTGCATGAATAATTGTACCACACACTTTCATTCCACACTCTCAAAGGATGTATAACCCAAAAAAAAAAAAAAGGATCTCTCTCCCACACACACACACAGAAAGGTCATACAGGCATGCCAATCAATTTAATGATCAATGGTACACTACATGTACATGGATGCAGGTTCAGAAAAGATGCCGCCACTAAAGAGGATGCACAGAAACTACCCACCGCCTCAACCACGGGACCCCCTCCAGAGTTCACAGCCATCTACATCCTCTCAACCACGGAGACCACAGGCGTTCGTGGTCCAAAGCGATAGCTCCGAAGAAGATTCAGTGCATGACCAAGCAGAACAAATGCCACCCCAGTCACAGCCGGCCTACACAACCATTAACAAGGCCCAATCATTGGAACTTGTCTGGCCACCCACATCGACTTATGCTCTTTCCCAGGAAGCAACATCTTACTTAGAGCAACGGGGTCTAGGCAATTTGCATGAGAGCCTCAAATCCTTGGAGGACAGTCCTATCATGACCACCTACATCAAGGACTTTCTCCACTCTTACTACTCCAGCAATGCAACGGATGGCAAGTATGGTACAATCACTGTACAACAGAGCCCACTGAACATTATCCTCGATAGTACGGTCATTCAAAGATCTTTCTCACTGCCAAAACAAGGTGGCCAATACCCTAAACGGTCTGCTGATGCAAAGTTTATCGAAGTACAGTCTCTCCTCACCAAGGGTACCCTGATCCATAGAGATGGCATATTGCTTCGCACAATCCTTGACCCTCGCCTCAAGGTCTGCTGATGCAAAGTTTATCGAAGTATAGTCTCTCCTCACCAATACCCTAAACGGTCTGCTGATGCAAAGTTTATCGAAGTACAGTCTCTCCTCACCAAGGGTACCCTGATCCATAGAGATGGCATATTGCTTCGCACAATCCTTGACCCTCGCCTCAAGGAAGCAGCACAATTTCTATCCACAATCCTGGGAATAAAGAACGGCAAGGAACACTCCCTTCCACTCCGCACATTTGTTTTGCTGAGTAGGAAGCTAAAACAAGACTGGGTCCAACACTTCGTCATTTTCTTTACCAAAAAACTCGATGGTTCTTGAGGCCAGAAATGTAAAATTCCGCACTTATTGGCTATAATCATCAAAAAAGAACTACAAGAAAGAGAAATGACTTTGCCCCAGTCTCCAAAGCCAATTGAGAAGTTGGACATACCCTTCTCACCAGTATGGGAGCCGTCATCAACTGCTCTAGCTATCACATTGATAAGTACAGATGCCTTAACAGAAGTACCTATTCTGGAAAGCAGGATTGCGGAATTGCCCAAGGAAATGCTACAACTCGGTGCACAACTGCAACCACTAAATCTCCACCAACAGCACCAACCCGAGCTCGAGACAAGGTTGGCACCCGAACCTGAGGAATGATCAGCACCAGAGCTTGAGACCACATCAGCACTCGAACCGCCCATTGACGCCATGCCAGCAGTCGATGAGCCCCAAGGAGAGCTAGTGCCAAATCAGCAGTATGACTATTGTACACAAGGGACTGAAATGCCATTGGAACAACCTCCCCCAAGTACTACAGAATCATCGGGATGGCTACATGGGCACCACTTGTATCAGCAATATCGCCAGACCTCATCACCATCTGTCATTCTCCAACATCAAGCTAGCCAAATGATCCAAATGTCAGAACTCTTCACTAGCTTGGCTAAGGAAGCATATGCAAGAGAATTGGAAAGGCAGACGGCATCAAAAATCGAAGACCAATTCCAGGCAATCGCCATAGAGGTCAAGGCACTTTGGGCACAGATAGATGAGAAGGAGGTAGAAGAAGTGCACATGAACCAGGCTCTCTAAGCTCAAGAGAAGGCCGTAAGGGATGTGACCTCCAGCCTCCACCAAAGTCAAACACAGCTGACTGCGGCAGTAGAAGCAATGGCAATCCTACAGACCTCCTATACCTCCTTGACATCTGCACATGCACAACAAACAGAGGTAGTGGCACAAGCTCGACTCACTCTCATTCACAAAGAAGAAGATCTCCAGGATTGCAAAGACAAGCTTGAAGACATGAAACAATCTTTGGCAGTACGTGCCTTTAGCATTGATGAGCTTACAAGGGAATGCCGACTCTTAAAAGACCAAGTTGCTACTATTCAAGAGACCAGCACTTCACAAGCCCAGGTCTTGGACTAATGGTCCAATACCACTGAAGACATTCCTCAACAGGCAAAGGTCACCTTGCAAATGAAAAAGCTTAAGGAGGCATACACAACCATCTACCATCAGTACAAAAAAAAAATGAATGAGATGCACTCCCAAAAAATAGCCATCTCCAAGCTTGAACTTCAATTGCTAGTGCACAACAATGAGGCATTGGAAGACAACACCAATGACGCCCCACTACAATGCACAACCGTGGTGTATGAAGAGCTTGTGGCTGCTCTACAAGTGGAAGATCACCTCAACGCACGTGTGCTTATCCAATGGAAGCAACTCCAAATCAAGATCATATATGCTCATCCAACAATCAACTGGAAATGATCAATCGGGATTAAAACCCTACACATAATTTGCCAAGACTTGTCTGAAGATGAGAAGAATATCTTCTGCCTGTCTACACATGCCGGGTTTATAACACTCAGGATGGATGCTTTCATTGCATATGTCTGCCTCATGGGTAGTCCTCCCCTCAGGGTTATTGCAGGTTTGTTGCCATTGCTACAAAGGCCATCCCTATTATTTGCACGGCACGACATAACCGACATCCAACCCACGCAGCTGATCATCCCATCGCACCAGCAAAAAGAAGTGTCGGAAGATGACAAGGCCTATCTCACATCCAACTTCCCATATCTAACCACTCTTTCTGCCAACATCATAACCTCACTTCCCCTTGCTGCTACCACCCTCTTAACCTTCCTCGAGCTCCATCCTAACATCTATTCCCTCCATCGTCTCTTTGCTCATGCCTCTCACCATTTTCAACTTAGCCAATAGTCACAAACTTACGAGCCCCTCACACCTAGCTTTTTCACCTCCCTTGCTAATCCTACCCTTGAGGATTACCAAGCTGCTCAAACCATTTGCCCATTTCTTCCCCCCCTCCCCTCTACTCCCCCTTCCGCCACTATCACTCAGCCATATTTCTCCCCCATGTCCCCTGATTCTCTCCCGGCCCCGTCATCACCTCCGACACTTCTGGTGCTTCCATCAACAGAAAATGATGCAGTATTTGATTTTGAATATCAGGATCCGGATAATCCAATTCATACAGCCATGCTTAGTTCCAATGATGGGTATGATTTTGATGAGATACCACTTCCCAGTAACCCCATCAAGGAATTTTGGAGCAAATATCCTGATATGAAAACTCGCGGTGGATGGACCCTGGGTAACTTTCCTACCAACCTTCGTCAGCATCAAATAAGTGAAGGTTGGATTAGCAAATTGGATCCACAAACTGATTGGCGCCGTCCCAAGCTCTTTGATGTAATCTTCTTAAAGGAGTACTTACGGGCACCTCCATGTCTCAGAACCCATCCCAAGTTCTATGCAGTTCCACGGCATAAAAAATGGGAAGCCAACATACACACTTTGGCTGAAGATCGAGTCATTAATTGGCCAATGATCGAACCCTACTCTGGTGTAGAATGGAATATCCAAGGCACCATGATCCGAGCACTTCAACAGCATGAACAAACAATGCGCGGCAACATTGATCACTTCCTTTGCCAAAGTGCCATATTCTGTAAAACATTAGAATTAATTCTGGAGGTCCCATGTTACCTTGATTCCCATTTGCCTCCACTCAGCTTTAATCCCAATGAACGGATTGATGCTCAGATTACCAGCCGACTCTATCAAAGAGTGATCTTCTTGGAGGCATGCCACATATCTCTATTCGAGCAAATGGTAGATACAGGCTACCTGGAAACTGTGCAAAAATTGTATGTTGCTAAGGCTCTACAGCAGGATCGACTGGCACGACACAAGTTCCACAGCCACTGGACTAAAAACATGGCAACCCAAGTACATGATCGCAATAAGCCATAACCCGAGGACGGGTAATAAAATGGATCCGGGAGTATGTTGACTCTGTGCCAACATGAACTTCTGAAGAAAGAGAAGGTGATACAACTTTGTGATACAACTTTGTGTTACAACTTCTAGACACAACTTTGTGTTATGACTTTGTGTAGCAACTTTGTGTTACAAGTTTGTGTTACAACTTCTACATGTAGAGAGAGAATGTGTTACAACTTTGTGTTACAACTTTGTGATACAAATTTGTGTTACAACTTTGTGATATGACTTTGTGTTACATGCAAAGAGAGAAGCTCTCCAACTTGTATAAATACCCCATAATGGAATGAATCCCACACTCTTTGGGGCATTGTGTTGAGTCTACTTTGGTATTCCAAGAATTTGTCTCAAGTGTCCATGCTTCCTTGCACTGCACGTCCAAAAGCATGTCCTAACCTTGCAACCCTCCTCCCCTCTCCTCCAACCCTGCAACCCAACCTCTCCCTCTCCTCCTCCCTCCTCCTCCTTCCTCCTTCTCCTCCTCCTCCCTCCTCCTCCTCCTCCTCCTCCTCCTCCCTCCTCCTCCTCCTCCTCTCTCCTCCCCCTCCCTCCTCCTCTTCCCTCCTCCTCCTTCCTCCTCTCTCTTCTTTCACCCATGCTCTTACACCTTCTTCCTCTCCCACTCCTATGCTTTCCTAAACCCTTAAACTCCATGATCTATGAGGGAGATGAGTTCTCCATCATGTACTCTACTCTGAACCTTGGAATCCTCCTTCTAACCCTGGACTCCTTCTAAAACTTGGAACCTCCTTCTAAACCCTGGAACTCTTTCTAAACCCTGGAACCTCCTTCTGAACCCTGGAACTCTTTCTGAACCTTGGAACCTCCTTCTGAACCCTGGAACTCCTCCTAAACCCTGGAACCTCTTTTTGAACCCTTAAACTCCTCCTAAACCCTACAACCCCCAATGAAGGCGAAAGCCTTCATTACCTCAACAAAGATGGTTTACGTGCCTTTTACACATGCTTGCACTTTGTTTGCTTACCACACTTAAGCCTACGTCTCTCACTGGAACATGACTCGAGGTCCTAAGCTACACCTATACTACAACTGACAATCCCAATATATCTGTAGGTGACAAAAAGCCTCGGAACCTTGCAAACATAGAATACCCAGCTCTTCCTACGAAAGCAGTAGGAAAGAGCGAACACTCCCTCCTCCCATGAGTCATTCCAAAAAGTTTCATCGTGCATATCAAGTGTCTCACTTGTGGCATTTGCTTCTAATAATCCCTCTTTCAATGCAGATACCATATGGTTATCACTACTCACACAAGCATAGTCTCCCAGGTTGGCCAAAGGAGTGTCATTCTCCTTTTCCAAAGTAGCCCATATATTTTCTTATTTAGAATGAGCTGTTGGAAATTTAAGAATTGAACCTCCTTGAAACTCTACTATTCTATTAAGTGCTCCTGTACTACTCAGCAAATCAAAGCCATCATAGCATCTTTCATTCCGAACCATTCCACCCACCTTGCTGAAAAAATTCTCACATGCATCTGATCCCGTGCAAGAAAGGGGTATGTGCAAGTGAGGATGCTTTTCCCTAAAGGTCTTTATCAAGAGAACCACAAAGGGACATGACAATTGAATGTCAATGAATGTTTCTCTACTAATAAATTTTTGCTTTAGGGAGTATGCATCATGTTTAGTGATCCACATGCGCCAAATCCTACATATAGAAAGAACCATGAGTATTAGCCACATAAACCTTGGAAATATGTTCAAAATCCTTTATTCATATATCACTAATAGCAATGGTAGAAACTTCTACATACCTGAAAAAGAAAGACACCTTTTCTGCAGCTTTCAGACGACCATACAAGTCTAAGGTAGGTGATAAGAAAATATCAATGTAAGATGCTACTATTGATAAGTACATACGTGTGCCCAATGTCCGCTCTTGGTGAGCACCATAGCCTTCTTGTAATAACTTCAAACACTTTTGTACTTTCTTTGCAGCAATCCTTTGTGCAGCTCTCCAATTTTGTCTATCCTTCCTCTCAATATCCCCTTCTTGCAAGCCATGTTCATCAACCTTGAATAATTGATATACAATTGCTACATGATTCAAAGTCACAAGCTCTCTACCAAGTACCAACCTCCTAGATGCACTATCCAAAGGATTGATAAGTTTCTTTCCATTATGGATATAGTCTTGATCATGCAAACAACTGATACTCCCATCAAATGTGATGTGTGCTGTAAAGGGCCAACCCTTCCAAGGAATGCACAACCTGGGACCTTGACAAGAAGAGTAATCTTGCAACATCAACTTTCTATGCCTACTATCCCCATCTGAAGCATGTCCTATCAATGGACCTACCACGTCCCTTAGAAAAATGTTCCAAGAAAGCTGAATGCTCTCCCACTGTTCTCTGACAAACATGGAATCAAACCTATTACATGTCAATTGCACCAATAGAACTAGCTTTGGCAAGCATTCAAAAAGAGGATTCACTATCAATACCCTTGCATAATGAGCAATCACATTATGTTGAAAAGCATCCACAACTCTAAGATATCCATCTTGACCATCACCAACTTGCACGACAAAGTCTGGAATGCAAGTGTGTTCCAGCTTTTTACCACAACAGCCAACCAAATTATCATCACGTGCCACCCATCTCACCATTCTTTTCACAACTGTTTCATCCTCAGCTAGAAGAACTGGCACACTACCCAAGGGTATACCTTTCTTCATCATGTGACAAGTGTAAACTTCTCTTGCATGTTGAAATATATCCTCTTGTAAACCAGTTCGAAAGAAAAGTGCTTTTCTTGTGGACCTCATTGTGGTGGACATGTGTGGACCTCCAAGGTTAAGTGATAAGAAATTATGCAACCTTGTCCCTCCCCATATCTTGACAGTCTCAAATAATTCCTTTGTTGTATTGGAATATCTCTTCCCTTGACCTACTCTTGAAATGTTTTGTGAAATGTCAACAAAGAAGTTCCACAATGCCTTCTTTCCCTCAAACAGACCTAGCTCATGAGCATTGATTATATCTTGACAAAATTTTCTAACATCTTTCCTCACCATGGCTTCCATAGTGCTCTCCCGAAGACTTCTAACCTTCACGCTCAATGCAACAACTTCAGTTCTTGTGAATGCTATCTCCTTCTTCAATACTCGAACCATTGTGGACTTTGTTTTTGCTACTCTCAATAACTCTAAATGAGTCAAATAATCTAACCGTCTACCACATCCTGTGTCTCTTGATCCATGAGTGTCTGAAGATCGAATTTGTCGATACACTCGCATGCGAAAGTCTCGTTCTTTAGGAATAGTAGCACATGCACCACATTGCAAATTATCAAAGTATGTTCCCTCCAAACATATCCGCTTGCAATCCTTATGACGGAAAGTGCCATTAATTTCAATGAACTCTGTTGTCCCCATCATAATTGTTGCCTTAGTTGCTAGCTCATTGTGCCATTTGCCACCTCCCTTACTATCATCCAAAAAGGGCTTCAAGTCAACCACATTCCCATCATAGTTATATGACCCTTGCCAAAAACCCCAACACAAGGTTGCAAGCAAGATACTCTCTGTGAGCAAAGGAGGAATCTGTTAAGTTCCAAATAGACTTGATGGAGAGAGAGCCAAAAGCCATATGACTAGCTACACCTAACATCTCTATAAAAAAACAGAAATAGTGATTGAAAATAGAAGCTTGAAAATTTGCCTAATGGAGAGAGAGCCAAAAGCCATATGACTAGCTACACCTAACATCTCTATAAAAATTCAGAAATAATGATTGAAAATAGAAGCATATGAGAAATACCTGATGGCTTTCGTGATGCATTGGCAGTTTGCAAGGTGTCATTATCTATAAGAAAACATTACAATAGAGCATAAGAAAAAATATTCACTTGGAAAATACAAAGCTGATGGAAAACGCAGCTAGAACATGTGAGTTTTACCTTTAGCAGTACATTTCTTGAAAAAACCACTTAGATATCTTTGCTTCTTATCTATAATTGTCACCTTGGATGGGCGACCACCAGCCCTCTTCACTTGATTACTAGAATCAATGCCACTAGCCTTTGTGATATGTAGCTTGGATTTCATATGCTCAATCATGCATTGTCGTAGAGATCCTGTCTTTGGAAATAGTGGTATCCACTTGTTATCTAGCATGCAGCTTATATAGACTTTTGATAGAGTGCTATAATCTCCAATAGTCTCTGTTACTAGTTGAAACACCACATTACTCTCACTTGCAAAGGTTGAAACCTCCAACATTGCTTCATTTACTTTTTCTTTTCCTAATTCCATAATGTCATCCAATGAACCAAGGCTGTCTTTTCTATGGCTCTCTTGCTCACATAACCCAATGATCCTCATATGGGATGCTGAGTTGATGTGTGAATGGCTGCATGCGAGGTAGCCTAGTTGCATCAACTACTTTATGATATGCATCAGTCTACAGATGCACCAATTGTCATTTATTGTGACAACATGAGCACTATACACTTGGCAAATAACCCAGTCTATCATGCTGGAACAAAGCACATTGAGGTGCACTATCACTATGTGTAGGAGAAGGTTCTAGTAGGTTTTATTGATCTAGTTTATGTCAGCATAGAGGATTAGGTAGCTGACATATTCACGAAGGCATTGAGCATAGAGAAGCTACACAAGTTTAGAGACTTGCTTGGTGTGCATGAATTGGGATTGAGCTCGAGGAGGAGTGCTGAGATATCGAGCTCCACTCGTGATATGCCAAGGTGACCATTGTGCATTTATGTCACCGACTTATTAGCTACAGATGCGGTTGGTACACCACCCATGAATAATAGCCGAATGACATCTATCTTTATGTACTCTAGTTAGTGGCTCAATTAGTATGCCACCTTAGTTAGCTGAGTTTGGTTTGAGACCCACATATAGGGTTCACCTATTCTTTTGTACTTAGAGTTCTTTTAGCTTTCTCATCTAAGAAGAGGAAAACTATTTTCAGCCTCCACCTTTGTGTATATTCCCCCATTGTGTATGTGAGAAAGCTGCAGCTGAGACTCCTTCCTTCTCTCTCACTCTCTTCACAATAGGCTCACTACTAGGTGCTCTCAAAACATCCCTTTTCTTCCTTACTCTAGGTGTAACAATAGAAGGAATACCCAACTCATCATCAAGGCTCTAGTCTAAGCCACTGGATTGACCATCCACATAAGAGTGACCTATATTCACATCAACCATGGGCTGATTTACTTTCTCTTTTCCTTTTGGTGATACTTGCATACCACTATCTACATTACTTTGAGGAGATCCTCCTGATCTCAATCTCCCTATCCATGGCTAGAGGACACTACAGGTCCACTAATATTTTGTGATTGTTGCTGTGAATTCTGTGCAGCATTACCATTTTGTGCATCTACATCATCAATCACATTTACTAGTTTATACCAGCTGCTCATCTCATCAAAAACAACATCTTTGCTCACTATAAACTTACAAGTAGAAGGGTTATAGCATCTATACCCTTTCTGCTATAAAACATAACCAACAAAGATGCACTTCTCAGCTTTTGGATCCAACTTGGATCTCAACTCATCTGGCACATGAACATAGGCAATGCAACCAAAAACTTTCAAATGAGAAATATCTGGTTTACTACTAGTATACCTCTCCTCTGGCGTCATGCCCTATATTGTTGTAGTGAGAGTCCTATTCATTATGTAGACTACTGTAGCAACTACTTCAGCCCAATAATAATTTTGCAGGTCTTTTTTGTTGAGCATGGCATGAGATACCTCTCCAATATGCCTGTTTTTCCTTTCTGCAAGTCCATTTTGCTGTGGGGTATGACTGCATGAATATTGCTACTTTATGCCATGCTCCTGCAGGAACCTTGCAAACTCATTTGAGAGGTACTCTCCCCCTCCATCTGACCTTAGGCATTTTATTTGCAGGCCTGTTTCTTTTTCAACCATAGCTATAGAAGCTTTGAAATGCCCAAATACTTCACTTTTCTTTTTCATAAAATACACCCAAACTTTTCTGTTGTAGTCATCAATAAAAGTGACAAAATAATGACAGCCTCCAATAGATGCAGCTTTAGTAGTCCACACATCAGAGTGGATTAATTCCAATGGCCTCTTACTCTCTTGAACATGTTTAGGAAATGGTTTCCTTGCCTATTTTCCAAATTGACAGGCTTCACATACCTTATGCATTTGTGCAACCTTGAACTTAGGCAATCTTGCAACAATATTTTGGGTCTGCATTAACTTAAGTCGCTATACATTAACATGACCAATGCATTTATGCCAGATATCAATATCTGCAACTACACTGATCCCATGTGCAAACATTGCTACACTCAATTCATGGATGTCCGTATCCAATGTAAACATTCTGCCCTTCTTCTTCCCTTTTGCTATCAAGCGACCTTTATTTTTCATATCCTCAACAAAGCATCCATGAGGGTTAAATCTGACCTGCAAGCCCTGCTCAACCATTTAACCAATAGAAACTAGGTTCTTGGTGATATTCAGGACATGAAATACATTAGACAGGTATTTCTTTTTTCCATCCTGCATAAATAAAGGGATTTTACCAATCTGCATAATAGGATGTGCAGTATCATCACCACTCTCCACAAATCCTGGTGTTTCCATTTTCCTTGCATCTTGCATCCATTCTGCATGACCTGTCATGTGGTTTGATGCACTTGAGTCAACATACCACACATCATTGCTTTCTTCTGCACTTGTCACGGAATTGGTCATGTGTTGCACCATAAACAGATGCTCATTTTTGGCATCACCCGTCTACTAGAGGATGCATAATTGCCTTGTTGCAATTTTCTAGTCATGATGTCATTCTACTTTTTATAGCAGTCTTTAACCATATGACCCATTTTACCACAATAATAGCATTCAACATTGTTGTTTGCATTTTGGCTTCTTTGCCATCCACCACGACCTCTTTGGCTCCCCCTGCCTCTAAAGTTACCATGTACTCCTCCATAGGACTGGTTTTCTTGAATTTGCTACATATTTTGATTTCTGCCACAGCCTTCAAATCGGCCTGCTCTACCTCTGCCTCTACCTCTTCCAGCATTTGAGTAGAAGACAGCTTCTTTTAAAGTTCCTCCTGAAGAAGATGTACCACCATTTCTCTACTCTTTAGAAATTAAAAGAGCAATCAACTCCTCAAAATCAGGAAAATTCTCACGGATGGCAATGGATGTCCAAAATTGTGCATAATCTTTTCCTAGACCATTCAAGGTCACAGAAACTAAATCATCATCTTCCACTGGTGACCCAATAGAAGCAAGTGCATCTGCAATCTTCTTCACCTTCATGTGGTAGTCATTGATGCTCATATTTTCTCTCTACACATTATGCAACTCCTGCTTGAGCTGCATTTTCTTGGCTTGCGTATTTGTGCTATATAGTTTTGTCAAGATATCCCATGCCTCCTTCGGCATGCTTGCATCCTGAATATGGATAGGTGCATAGATTTGGCACCTACAAACACTTTGGAGCATCCGATCTTAACTGTGTGGGAGGAAATGCATGACTCTACTAATGCAGCACAGTTATAGAGACGGAGTTCCGTGAGGTTCAGGAAAGATTGGTAGCAGAGAGGGTGCAAAAATGCCAGAGACTTGAGAATATTGCAGAGGCCTCATAATCGGCACCACCTCTAGCAATTGATGAGAGCAAAAGCTCCATCGATATAACTTGGCCGGGAATGGATGAACAAGATGCTACCCACATTGTAAGTTCATGATACTTTGTCAATATGAATGAATTTATGTTCTTACTTTGGCATTGAGAAGATTATTGATGTTATCTCAATTTTTAGGATGTCATCGAAGTTGATAAGTTTGCGACACATAAATGTTAGATATGCTCAATGCCCCACCCTCCTGGTAACCACCAGTGGTCCAAGGTGCTCAAGTTGTAAGGCCCCCATATGAGGAGAAGCCATGTGTGAGCTCGGGACACTGGATGGATCCTGACTTGCATGTCATATGAGGTCTATCAGTAATACCGTTGATGGTAGAAAGGTGATTGTGTGGGAGCCCCTTATTTTTGTTGGGGCCTAGGGGCCAGCGGCCCCCCTGCCCCGAGGCAATGGTATAGGGAATATTCCCTAAATATTCCATGGACGACTAGTCAGTTCCATCGACTAAGTTGACTAGTCGGCTTCATCGACTAGGTTGACTGGTCGGTTCCACCAACTACGTTGATCCAACTACCGCCCTCATTGCTATAAAGAGGCGACCTCCCCAATCAATTGTACAAGATTAGATCTTCCAGTAGAGATCTTCTAACTAGTAGCTCTTCACCTAGTATCTGTCTAGATTGCCATCTGAGCTCCATTGTAGGAGCACACGGGTGCACGGAGCCATCATCTGTACTACATTAGTATTGAAGGAAAATTTTGTTCCTCTCCAGTTTGTCGTGTACTCTCTATTCTTTGTTTAGTTTCTGTTCCACTGCGTCATATAATTTAACATGGTATCAGAGCCCAGGCGGCTCTAAGGATCGAAGAGTAGAAGAGAGGCGAGGGCTTCAACAGCATATGGAGTGATGGCCAGGCGGTTGGTGGGCTTCTTGTGGATTCAAGAGTTGAGGATTCGCCCACCATCCTTCAATGAAGGCAAGCTAGATGGTACGAACTACACTCTATGGAAGTTTTAAAATACTGCTATTTTGGATTCATATGAGCTTCTAGAGACAGTACTGGGGACTCACCCAGAACCACAAGGAACCCCTAACCTAGCAAATTCAAGGAGTATGATACCTCCTAATGCCGACCTTCTATGAGCTTGGAAACATAGGAATGCAGACGCCGTGTGTGCCCTGGTTACAAGTACTACTGACAGTGTTTTGACCCTCAGCATACATCTAAGGCAACTATGGCCTGGAAGATATTGAAGAGTCAATATGAGATGCAGAATAAGCAAGGATCCAAAACCTGGAGAATCAGATCTGAGAAGTTTAATGAAGGAGAGACAGCGGAGGCGTTCATAACCCGAATCAAAAATCTCTGTGACCAGATGGCTGGTGCTAGGATACAAAGTCTAAGACTAGCGAAGGGCTGTCGACAGTGTCTCCGGATATGTCCACCAAGGTTTGATGGACTGGTAATAGTGTGCTTAACAATCAGGTGAGACCCCAACCATTGTCATTTGAGGAGTTCTATGCTTTACTTATGGAGGAGGAATTGAGGCTTAAAGCTCAAGATGGAGTTAGCAATGGGGATGCTACATTCTCTGCCATTGCAAAAGGCAAAGGTGGTTCCTCCACCAAAGGTGAGTCCTCTACTAGTGGTGACAAAAAGAAGAAGGGTGGCAAGAAGAAGTTTCAGGGAGAATGCTTGTACTGCAAGAAGAAGGGCCATGTGATTGCAGATTGCCAGGTCAAGAAAGTAGATGAAAAGAATGGTACCTTGAAGAAGACAAATAAGGGAAAAGAGATAGCTAACACAGCGGAAGCAGAGTTGGCGGATCTATTTCTGGCCATTGAGGAAGAGTGTTCCTCATTTTAAGATGTGTCAACAACCACTGATTCATGGCTATTGGATAGTGGTGCCTCGTGTCACATGACTTGCAAGAAGGGTCTATATTGTTCTATGTAGCCTCTATAGGAACCCATCACTGTGACGGTTGGAAATAATGCAAAATGCCCTATTGAGGGTATAGGTACGGTTTCATTTGTTTCTCTAAATGGAGATGTTAAGAAAATATCTAATATGATGTATGTTCCACAAATCAAGAGAAATTTGCTATTAGTTGCTTCCATAACTGACCTTGACCATGAGGTGAGGTTGAACAAGACAAGTGCAAAAATTTTGGATAGTGCTGGCAATCTTGTTGGCATAGGAGTAAGGAGAAACAACCTATATGAGCTAAGTGCTCTTACAGCCACTGCTGGAGTGGGCAAAAACAGACTTTGGCACGAAATATTCGGCCACATCAGATTTGCAGTGCTAAAGGAGATGCAGAAGCAAGGTATGGTTGCTCACTTATGTAGTAGCAGAAATCAAAGAACCATGTGAAGCTTGCATGATGGGCAAGCAATAGAGAAAGGCATTCCCATAAGAAAGCAAGAATAGAGCAAACGCTCCTCTAGAGTTGGTGCAAGTTTACTTGTGCAGTAAGATCCTTGGGGGATCTTCCTATTTTCTATTGATCATCAACAACTATAGTAGGATATGTGGGTGTAATTTCTTCATAAAAAGGCTCAAGCTTTTGGTAAATTTAAAGAATGGCTACAGCTTGCTGTAAATGAAACAGGGAGAAAAGTGAAGAAAATCAGATTGGATGGTGGTGGTGAGTTTGTTTCTATAGAGTTTGGAGATTTTTGCAAGAGCAAAGGGATCAAGTGACAAACCACGACACCACATATGCCTCAGTAGAATTTGGTTGTTGAATGCCGAATGCGGACCACCATGGAGATGGGGAGGAGTATGTTGAAAGGTGCTGGATTGCCAAAACACTTTTGGGTTGAGGTTGTCATAATACTGCGGTTTATATCCTTAATCGAAGCTATACAAAGGCACTCGAAGGTAAAACACCACATGAGGCTTACAATGGTAAGAAGCCATCTATCTCCCACTTCAGAACGTTTGGGTATGAATGCTATGTGCATGTATCAGACAAAGAGAGAAACAATCTACAACCAAAAAGTACCAAATGTATCTTCTTAGGTTATTGTGATGAGAATAAATCCTATAAGTTGTATGATCAAGAGGCAAAGAAGATCATAGCCATGTGGTGTTTAGGGAATAGCCACATACAGTGGAAGTAGAGAAGAGCTCGTCCACTTTATCATTAAGCGAAGAGGTAATTCACTATGAGCAAAGGAGGGCTTCTGCTCACATAGTCAATATGGCCTTGATGGTTGAGATTATTGCAGAAGTAAAGGAGCCTATGAATTTGGAGGAAACACTTGCAGACTGAGATAAGAAAAACGCTATGCAAGTAGAATATGACAGCATCATGAAGAATGAACCTTGGGAGCTGGTAGATCGACCACTGTTATAGATAAATTTGACCAAGGTAAAAGGCATAAATATATGTGTGTGCTTGTATGTGTGGCAATAGTATAATAAAATATGGTGTGCATAGGGCCCAGGCTTGAGGTGGCGAGGCATGACCATGTGCCAGCCTTCCATGTAAGAGGACCCATAAGGTGTGTTGTACATAATCCATGGTAGTTATATTATAAAATGGTAAGGTGGCATGGCTCCTCCATGTGCCACCCCTCCACCTAGGCATGGCCCCATGGGCCTGCATTTACTGAGACATGGCCCAAGGACCATGGGAGAAGTAATATAAAATAGGTGGAGATGGATATTATATTGGATTATTCCCTCCATGTAGGATAGGCCCATGTGGAGGGGGTGTAGATAGTCAAAGAATGCAAGCTAAATAATAGGGAAAGTAGGATGAGGTGGCAAGACTTCTTGTGCCAACCCTCCACTTGTCCTCCTAGATGTTTGAACGAATTTTGAAATCGGGAGGAGACCAAGGGAGAATCTTAGACTTGGGATATGGGGTTTGATTTATGTGGAAAAATGAGGCAAATGGTTGTCACACACAATTGAGAGTGCATACCCACCTAGCCCACATGGGAGACTCTTCCACACACACCATGCATGTGGGAGGATGCATTTATTAGGAGAGACCCCCTCTCTTGGCATTAAAAGGAGGGGGCTATTCCTTGATGGGACACGCTCATTCTTGTAAAGCCACCTAGCTAGTACTTTGATTCCCCCCCCCCCAATCCATCCTTTCAAATAAAGCATGACTCTCTTCCCTTGATGTCTCCATCTCTACATTCCATGTCCCATCATGTACATGCTCCTCTTCCCCCTCTCCCTCCCCCCTTGTGGCATAGCCCCTCTCTTCATTCCCACCCCTCTTGATCCTTTTTCCCCACCTATGTTAATGCTTCTTCCCTCATGTTCCCTTTTCCCCTATGGCTCTCGAGCGTCGCCATGCCTCGTGTCTAGCATCATGCCTTGATTTCTTTTCTAGATAATAGAAGTGGTGTGGCTGTTGGGATCGAAGTCTCCATGGCTAGTGGTGTAAAATTCGTTACTCCAACGGCTCGGTGTAGATCCGCAGCATCTTCCGTGTGTGGTTCTCCGCTTCTATGCCTCCAATCTGCATTTGCTCCATCTTACATGCGGTGTTGGTCACAAAACTTCTCTGCTTCTGCATCTCCAATCTACGTGTCTTTGACTCGTGGTTCTCCATCTCTGCAGCTATAAAACTTCTCTGTTTCTACACCTCCAGCTTGCATGTGGTTCCTGTGCATCTTCTGGATTCTAGCACGTGCATCCGCACTATCTTCTGTGCAATGCCATGCGTCTTCTGGTCGACCGTGCCTACAAAACCGTTCCTGTGCATATTTTGTGTGGTGCCACACAAAACGGATCCTGCGCATCTGCAACAGACCTCGCCCCCCCCTCTTTATCTTCTTCTTCTTCTCTTTCTCTTCTCTTCTCCTCTCCTCTCCTCTCTTTTTATTAAGGAGTGGGAATGGAACCCAAGACCTCCCCATTCACAAAAGGAAGACTTACCAATGGGCCAGCAAATAGGAAGTGATGAAAGTGTAATGATATTGCTTATATGGTGAAATATCATGAACTGTAACTCTCTAATTGTAGGGAGTTTCCTCTTGTTGTAAAAAGCAAAAGTACTTCATTTCATGTGCTCTATTCATATCTCATACTAGATCATAGATTTTGAACTTTTTCAAGTTCACTACTTGGATGCATGCCACATGAGGAGGGTGGATATTTATTTCTCGACGAGTTCAAGGATTTGGTGCTTGGTCCTCCGCTCATTACAGCTACCAATTGGTGAGATATCTTTCTTGATCCTCATGCCGATCTTCAACGACTGATTGCACAATCCATTGCTCAAGGAGATGATGGGTGGGATGATACATCTGTTGAGATATCGAGCTCCACTCGTGATATGCCAGGGTGACCGTTGTGTATTTATGTCACCGACTCGTTAGCTTGAGATGCGGTTGGTACACCGCCCACGAATAATAGCTGGATGACAGCTATCCTTATCTACTCTAGTTTGTGGCTCAGTTAGTATGCCACCTTAGTTAGTTGAGTTTGGTTTGAGACCCACATATAGGGTTCTTCTATTTTCTTTGTACTAGAGTTCTTTTGGCTTTCACAACTAAGAAGAGGAAAACTGTTTTCAGCCTCCATCTTTTTGTGTATTCCCCCATTGTGATTGTGAGAAAGCCTCAAGTGAGACTCCTTCCCTCTCTCCCACTATCTTCACATGGTATCAGAGCCTTGTTCGTGGTAAGGAGCTCAAGAAAGCAAACCAAGTTCGTGGTGTTCTGGTAAGAGGACCAGTGTTGCTTTCCTATTTCGAGTTTGGGAGCAAATCTCTACAGGTAGCACAGCCAGAAGTGCAAGAGTGCATTGTCTCAGATTGAGACGCCCTTTGCGGTGTGGTGAGAGTGCAGTATATGCTGCGGGAAAAGGACAAAGCCCTTAGTGACTTTATTTTTCTGATTCGAGGCCATATCGGGGCCCGTTTTGAAGGCGGAAGTTCTTCGCAGGCACTCAGAAAAAGGCCCTGTTTTGGCTGTGCGACCACTGCTTGGCTAGTCGGTGAAAAGTTGTCACAGAAATTGCATCGTATACCTGTGTGCAGTGATATTGGGAGTTGCATATTCATGCTTGTTGCCTGTTGATGCAAAATCGTCACTAGGAAGTGACTGTGTGGTGAAATACCACTTTCGTCAGTTTTGCAGATCTGCCCGTGTGAGGCAAAAGCTGTGTTTTTTGCAGTGACAGAATATTTTGCGGTGTTCTGAAATGGCATCTACTTTGTTCTTGCCATGTCGGTGATGGTGGGGCTATGGGAAATGTGACGGTAGGAAGGAATGTACTAGTATGAGAGAGTACTAGTGGTACTTAGAAAATGAAGGTATTTACATATATATAGGGGTATATTTATTTTGTGCATCATTACTACTTAGCCCCCCCCCCCTCTTCCCCCTTTACCCCCCCTCAACCCCTCCTCCCCCCCCCTCTATTTGTCATCATCCCCTTGGAGGTTAACCTCACAAAATTTTAGTGTACCATGTGCATTGTAAAGAAGTGATATTTATCAAAATTTTTACTTAGTTCATTAAAAAATTGGGTTTTTTCATTCAACTTTAGGAAAAAATTACCTAAAGAGGAGGGGTGTTTGTTTTGGGGAAAAAAACTTATTTGAAGGGGCTTTTGAAATTCCCCTTGAACTCCCGTGAGGTAGCTTCCTCAACCTTTTCTCATTGCCCGCCCTTGTTGGGTCCACAAGTACAAAATTCAACACTTGTTTAAAAAAAAAAGAGCCAATTAATCAAATGTCCACAAGAAATATTGAAGTGCAATTTTAATTAACCTCAAAGTACATTTGGTTTAGCGATCCAACGCTTTCCAACACAACTTCTAGCTATCCAACTTCTATGTTTTTGGGAAGCTTGCGAAGATATCCATGAATGCCTTCTTTTAGTCGTTTGAGTTCGATGGACTACTTGGGCTAACTTCGTTTGCAAAGCTTTATTCCTTGCATAGGAGGAACCGACTATACCAAGATAGAACCACTCAAACATCTCATGAAGAGCATTACTTCCATTAATCCCCCCTCCATGTCACGTACTCTTGAAATAAGCACCTCGAGATCTATAATGAGACTTTTCCATCCCTTGGGCACTCCCAGCATTCAAGGAACCATATTGGCAAAGAAACCATGGACCATGAGCATAAAGAATGTGCTACATACATAGAAAAAACACATGAGGTGAACAAGAATAAATTAATTGCAATTAAAATTTTGAAAATATCAAAGACTAAACACACCATGTAGTGAGTAATGTGTGATAACCCCATCCATCTACCATGGCTTCAATGAACTCTTTCACAATGACTTTATATAGTTGCACATCATCATCATCTATGGAAGGCTTCCTCAAGATCTTTACCAGAGTATCCAATTCTTTCCAAACACATATTCTCAAGGTTCTGACATGAGGATCAGCTTCCAAATTAGTTGTGCAATCACTTAACTTTTTCCAATAATTCCAATGTAGATTTAATCAATGTTTTCCATGATTGGACCAAAACCTTCGTGCCTTAGAGCCTCCCATGGACACTTTATTTGGAAGATTTCTTGATTTTTCTGACAATTGTGCGTCTTTGATTAGCTTTACATTCCCCCCATGTAGACCCTGTTGAGATATCGAGCTCCACTCATGATATGCCAGCGTGACCATTGTGCATTTATGTCACCGACTTGTTAGCTGCAAAGGCGATTGGTACACCGCAGATGACAACTATCCTTATCTACTCTTGTTCGTGGCTCAGTTAGTATGCCACCTTAGTTAGCTGAGTTTGGTTTGAGACCCACATATAGGGTTCTTCTATTTCCTTGTACTAGAGTTCTTTTGGCTTACACAACTAAGAAGAGGAAAATTGTTTTCAGCCTCCACCTTTGTGTGTATTCCCCCATTGTGTATGTGAGAAAACCACAAGTGAGACTCCTTCCCTCTCTCCCACTATCTTCACATGGTATCAGAGCTTGGTTCATGGTAAGGAGCTCAAGAAAGCAAACCAAGTTCATGGTGTCCTAGTAAGAGGACCAGTGTTGCTTTCCTTTTTTGAGTTTGGGAGTAAATCTCTGCAGGTAGCACAGCCGGAAGTGCAAGAGTGCACTGTCTCAGATTGAGACACCCTTCGTGGTGTGGCGAGAGGCTAGTATATGCTACAGGTGGGGGCCAAGCCATCGATGACTTTATTTTTCTGATTCGAGGCCATTTCAGGGCCTGTTTTGGAGATAGAAGTTCTTCGCAAGCACTCAGAAAAAGGCCTTATTTTTGCTATGCGACCACTGCTCTACAGGTCGGTGAAAAGTTGCCACAGAAATTGCATATCGTATGCCTATGCACAGAGATATTGGGAGTTGTAGAATCATCCTTGTTGCTTGTTGATGCAAAATCGTCACCAGGAAGTGACTGTGTGGTCAAATACCACTTTAATCAGTTTTGTAGATCTGCTCGTGTGAGGAAAAAGCTGTGTTTTTTGCAGTGACAAAATATTTTGCAGTGTTCTATAATGGCGTCTGACTCTCTTTCACAGATTGTCACTGAAAAGATTGACAAGAACAACTTCCAGGCATGGAAGTTTAGAATGATGAATTTCCTTATGGGAAAAGGCTATTGGGAGTTCATTATAGGAAATGAAGAAGAACCACTTCTACCTAATGTTCCTAATCAACAGGAAATGTAGGCATTTAAATGATGGCATGAGAGAGCCAGAAAAGTTATGTACTGGCTTTCTATCACTATTTCAGATTCTATGATTGTGCATATTCAGGATGCAAGTACGCCAAAGGAGGCATGGGATACTTTGGCAAAAATGTACAGCACAAATATGCAAGCCAAGAAAATGTAGCTCAAGTAGGAGTTGAACAATGTGCAGAGAGAAAATATGAGCATCAATGACTACCACATGAAGATGAAGAAAATTGCAGATGCACTTGCTTCCATTGGGTCGCCAGTGGAAGATGATGATCTAGTTTCTGTGACCTTGAATGGTCTAGGAAAGGATTATGCACAGTTCTGGACATCCATTGCCGTCCGTGAAAAATTTCCTGATTTTGAGGAGTTGTTTGCTCTTCTAATTTCTGAAGAGCAGAGAAATGGTGGTGCATCTTCTTCAGGAGGAACTTCAAAAGAAACTATCTTCTACTCAAATGCTAGAAGAGGTAGAGGTAGAGGTAGAGGAGGCCGATCTGGAGGCCATGGTAGAAATCAGAAGATGCAGCAAACTCAAGAAAACCAGTCCTTTAGAGGAGGACGTGGTAACTCTAGAGGCAAGGGGAGCCAAAGAGGTCATGGTGGATGGCAGAGAGGCCAAAATGCAAATAGCAATGTTGAATGCTACTGTTGTGGTAAAATGGGTCATATGACTAAAGACTGCTACAAAAAGCAAAATGACAATATGAATGGAAAATTGCAGCAAGGCAATTATGCATCTTCTAGTAGACAGGGTGATGACAGAAATGAGCATCTATTTATGGTGCAGCACATGACCAATTCTGTGACAAGTGCAGAAGAAAGCAATGATGTGTGGTATGTTGACTCAGGTGCATCAAACCACATGATAGGTCATTCAAAATGGATGCAGGACACAAGGAAAATGGAAAGACCAGGATTTGTGGAGACTGGTGATGATACTCCACATCCTATTGTGCAGATTGGTAAAATCCTTTGTCTATGTAGGATGGGAAAAAGAAATACTTGTCTGATGTATTTCATGTCCCAAACATCACCAAGAACCTGGTTTCTATTGGTCAAATGGTTGAGCAGGGCTTGCAAGCTAGATTTAATCCTCATGGATGCTTTGTTGAGGATATGAAAAATAACGGTTGCTTGATAGCAAAAGGAAAGAAGAAGGGCAGGATGTTTACGTTGGATGTGGACATGCCTAAATTGAGTGCAGCAATGTTTGCACATGGGACCAGTGCAGTTGAAAATATTATATCTGGCATAAATGCATTGGTCATGTTAATGTTCAGTGACTTAAATCAATGCAGGCCCAAAATATTATTGTAGGATTGCCTCAATTCAAGGTTGCAGAAATGCATAAGGTATGTGAAGCCTGTCAATTTGGAAAATAGGCAAGGAAACCATTTCCTAGGCATGTTCAAGAGAGTAAGAAGGCATTGGAATTAATCCACTCTGATGTATGGACTACTAAAGCTGCATCTATTGAAGGCTGTCATTATTTTGTCACTTTTATTGATGACTACAGTAGAAAAGTTTGGCTGCATTTTATGAAAAAGAAAAGTGAAGTGTTTGGGCATTTCAAAGCTTTTAAAGCTATGGCTGAAAAAGAAACAGGCCTGCAAATTAAATGCCTAAGGTCAGATGGAGGGGGAGAGTACCTCTCAAATGAGTTTGCAAGGTTCCTGCAGGAGCATGCCATAAAGCAGCAATATTCATGCAGTCATACCCCACACCAAAATGGGCTTGTAGAAAGGAAAAACAGGCATATTGGAGAGGTATCTCAGGCCATGCTAAATGAAAAAGGCCTACCAAATTATTATTGGGCTAAAGCAGTTGCTACAGCAGTTTACATAATGAATAGGACTCCCACTGTAGCAAGACATGGCATGACGCTAGAGGAGATGTATACTGGTAGGAAACCAGATATTTCTCATTTGAAAATTTTTGGTTGCATTGCCTATGTTCATGTGCCAGATGAGTTGAGGTCCAAGTTGGATCCAAAAGCTGAGAAGTGCATCTTTATTGGTTATTCTCTGCAACAGAAAGGGTATAGATGCTATAATCCTTCTACTCGTAAGTTTATAGTGAGGAAAGATGTTGTTTTTGATGAGATGAGCAGCTAGTATAAACCAATAAATGTGATTGATGATGTAGATGTACAAAATGGTAATGTTGCATAGAATTCACAGCAGCAATCACAAAATATTAGTGGACCTATAGTGACGTCTAGCAGTGGTTCACATACTTCACCATGGACAGGCAACAGTTTTCCTCTTCTTAGTTGTGAAAACCAAAAGAACTCAAGTACAATGAAATAGAAGAACCCTATATCTGGGTCTCAAACCAAATTCAACTAACTAAGGTGGCATACTAACTGAGCCGCGAACTAGAGTAGATAAGGATAGCTGTCATCCAGCTATTATTCGTGGGCGGTGTACCAACCGCATGTGTAGCTAACAAGTCGATGACATAAATGCACAACGGTCACCCTGGCATATCGCGAGTGGAGCTCGATATCTCAATAGTTTCTTGCTGCTCCAAGTGACTGCAGCACTCCCAAAAGAGAACACATATCCACTGGTAGATTGTCTATCAGAAATAGTACCAGCCCAATCAGCATCAGTGTATCCATGTAACTGTATCTGAACCCCAGCCTCAAAAAAGATTGAGATCAGGAGAATCTCCTCAAAGCAATGCAGATAGTGGTACGCAGGTATCACAAAAAGGAAAAGAGAAGGTAGATCAGCCTATGTTGGATGTGAATGCAAGTCACTCTTATGTGGATGGTGAATCCAGTGGCTCAGAATAGAGCATTGACGATGAGTTGGGTATTCCTTCTATTGTTACACCTAGAGTAAGGAAGACCAGGGATGTTTTGAGAGCACCTGGAAGTGAGCCTATTTTGCCAGGTCTACCAGAGCTAGATATGTTGTGGATAGGCTGAAATATGATGGATTTATAGCCATTCACTATGCCTATATGGTCAAAGTGATATAGGAACCAGAACCCACTTGTTTTGAGCAAGCCATGGGAAAAGAAAAATGGGAGAAAGCCATGGATGAAGAAATGGATGCCTTGGAAGCAAATGCTACATGGGAATTGGTGCCTTTGCCTAAAGACAAGAATGCAATTGGCTGTAAGTGGGTTTATAAGGTCAAGCACAATGCAAATGGTTCTGTGAATAGATACAAGGCAAGATTAGTTGTCAAGGGGTATGCACAGATATATGGCATTGATTATGAAGAAACATTCAGTTCGATTGCAAGGATGGCAACCGTAAGAATAGTCATTGCTATGGCTGCATCAAAGGGATGGTCTTTACATCAAATGGATGTAAAGAATGCCTTCTTTCATGGTCATTTGCAAGAAGAGGTGTTTATGGAGTAGCCACTAGGTTATGTTCATGCTGTTCATCCTGAGCTTGTTTGTAGGTTGAAGAAAGCCTTGTATGGCTTGAAGCAAGCACCTAGAGCATGGTCTAACAAGATAGGATAGTATCTTGTCACTATTGGCTTTCAGATTTCCAAGGCAGATTTCTCACTTTATGTGAGAAAAGCAGAGAAAGTTATTATGCTGCTTGTCATTTATTTGATGATTTGATCATCACAGGTGATAGTGATGAAGATATCCTTCATGTGAAAATGCTATTAAAGCAGAAGTTTGAGACGAAGGATTTGGGAGAGCTATGTTATTTCTTGGGCATTGAGGTGATTAGATCACCAAGTGGGATACAGCTCTTGCAGAGGCAATATGGATTGGACATGCTGTCCAAATATGGGATGATAGGTTGTAAGCCTATTTCAGTTTCTTTGGAGTAGAATGTGAAGTTGAGTGCAGATGCAGGTGAGCTTCTGGAAGACCCTACTATGTATAGATTCATAGTAGGAAGTTTGATTTATATGACTATTACCAGGCCAGATTTGAGCTACGCTATTGGATTGTTAAGTCAGTTTATGCAGGCTCCAAGGAAATCGCATTTGGATGCGGCTAGATGCATACTTAGGTATGTGAAGTCACAGTATGGAGAATCAAAAATTTGATTACTGTAAAACTGATACAATAGATGGCACTGCCTCCCAGCTGTGTGCTCCTGTGAGAGAAGCTTTGATGGCATGCTAGAAACAATAGAGGACGGAGGGTGGATGCTAAGGAATCAAGGTTGCTATAGCCAGTGATGACAATGGGCTTCACGAGGCAGGTCATGTGATGGGAGGCACCACTATCCAACACCCATGAATCAGTGGTTGAAGCTTCTTGAGCTAAGAAACACTCTTCCTCAATGGCTAGAAATAGTTCCAACTCTACTTCTGCTGCTGTAGCTATCTCTTTCCCCTTAACTGTCTTCTTTAGGGTACCATTCTTTTCATCTACTTTCTTGACCTAGCAATCTACAATCGGATGGCCCTTCTTCTTATAGTAGAAGCATTCTCCCTAAAATTTCTTCTTGCCGCCCTTCTTCATTTTGTCACCACTAGTAGAGGACTCACCCTTGGTGGAGAAACCACCTTTGTGTTGCTTTTCTATTTCGAGTTTGGGAGCAAATCTCTACAGAAAGCACAGCCAGAAGTGCAAGAGTGCACTGTCTCAGATTGAGATGCCCTTCGCAGTGTGGCGATTCGAGGCCATTTCGGGGCCCGTTTTGAAGGTGAAAGTTCTTCGCAGGCACTCAGAAAAAGACCCTGTTTTTGCTGTGCGACCACTGCTCGACTGGTCGGTGAAAAGTTACCGCAGAAATTGCATCGTATGCCTGTGTGCAGAGATATTGGCAGTTGCAGAATCATGCTTGTTGCCTGTTGATGCAAAATCGTCACTAGGAAGTGATTGTGTGGTCAAATACCACATTCGTCAGTTTTGCAGATCTACCCGTGTGAGGGAAAAGCTGTGTTTTTCGTAGTGACAGAATATTTTGCAGTGTTCTATAATGGCGTCTAATTCTCTTTCGCAGATTGTCACTGAAAAGCTTGACAAGAACAACTTCCAGGCATGGAAGTTTAGAATGACAAATTTCCTTATGGGAAAAGGCTATTAGGAGTTCATTACAGGAAATGAAGAAGAACCAGTTCTTCCTAATGTTCCCAATCAACAGGAAATGCAATCATTTAAAGGATGGCATGAGAGAGCCAGAAAAGTTATGTATTGGCTGTCTATCAGTATTTCGGACTCTATGATTGTGCATATTCAGGATGCAAGTACGCCAAAGGAGGCATGGGACACTTTGGCAAAAATGTATAGCACAAATACACAAGCCAAGAAAATGTAGCTCCAAACAGGAGTTGCACAATGTGCAGAGAGAAAATTTGAGCATAAATGACTACCACATGAAGGTGAAGAAAATTGCAGATGCACTTGCTTCCATTGGGTCGCCAGTGGAAGATGATGATCTAGTTTCTATGACCTTGAATGGTCTAGGAAAGGATTATGCACAGTTCCGGACATCCATTGCCGTCCGTGAAAAATTTCCTGATTTTGAAGAGTTGTTTGCTCTTCTAATTTCTAAAGAGCAGAGAAATGGGGGTGCATTTATTTCAAGCGGAACTTCAAAAGAAACTATTTTTTCTACTCAAATGCTGGAAGAGGTAGAGGCAGAGGTAGAGGAGGGCGATCTACAGGCCATGGAAGAAATCAGAATATGCAGCAAACTCAAGAAAACCAGTCCTATGCAGGAGGACGTGGTAACTCTAGAGGCAAGGGGAGCCAAAGAGGCCATGGTGGATGGCAGAGAGGCCAAAATGCAAACAGCAATGTTGAATGCTACTACTGTTGAAAAATGGGACATATGGCTAAAGACTGCTACAAAAAGCGAAATGACATTATGAATGGAAAATTGTAGAAAGGCAATTATACATCTTCCAGTAGATAGGGTGATGACATAAATGAGCATCTATTTATGGTGCAGCGTATGACCAATTCTATGACAAGTGCAGAAGAACGAAATGATGTGTGATATGTTGACTCAGGTGCGTCAAACCACATGAAAGGTCATGCAGAATGGATGCAAGATGCAAGGAAAATGGAAAAAACAGGATTTGTGGAGATTGGTGATGATACTGCACATCCTATTGTGCAGATTGGTAAAATTCCTTTGTCTATGCAGGATGGGAAAAAGAAATACCTGTCTAATGTATTTCATGTCCCAAACATCACCAAGAACTTGGTTTCTATTGGTCAAATGCTTGAGCAGGACTTGCAGGTCAGATTTAATCCTCATGGATGCTTTGTTGAGGATATGAAAAATAACGGTCGCTTCATAGCAAAAGGAAAGAAGAAGGGCAGGTAGTTTACGTTGGATGCAGACATGCCTGAATTGAGTGCAGCAATGTTTGCACATGGGACCGGTGCAGTTGCAGATATTGATATCTGGCATAAATGCATTGGTCATGTTAATATACATCGACTTAAATCAATGCAAGCCCAAAATATTATAGCAGGATTTCCTAAATTCAAGGTTGCAGAAATGCATAAGGTTTGTGAAGCCTGTCAATTTGGAAAACAAGCAAGGAAACCATTTCCTAGGCATGTTCAAGAGAGTAAAAAGCCATTGGAATTAATCCACTCTGATGTGTGGACTACTAAAGCTGCATCTATTGGAGGCTGTCACAGTTATTTTGTCACATTTATTGATGACTTCAGTGGAAAACTTTGGGTGTATTTTATGAAAAAGAAAAGTGAAGTGTTTGGGCACTTCAAAGCTTTTAAAGCTATGGTTGAAAAAGAAACAGGCCCACAAATAAAACGCCTAAGGTCAGATGGAGGGGGAGAGTACCTCTCAAATGAGTTTGCAAGGTTCCTGCAGGAGCATGGCATAAAGCAGCAATATTCATGCAGTCATACCCCACAGCAAAATGGAATTGCAGAAAGGAAAAATAGGCACATTGGAGAGGTATCTCGGGCCATGCTAAATGAAAAAGATCTATCAGATGATTATTGGGCTGAAGCAGTTGCTATAGTAGTTTATATAATGAATAGGACACCCACTGCAGCAATACATGGCATGATGCCAAAGGAGATGTATATTAGTAGGAAACCAGACATTTCTCATTTGAAAATTTTTGGTTGCATTGCCTATGTCCATGTGCCAGATGAGTTGAGGTCCAAGTTGGATCCAAAAGCTGAGAAGTGCGTCTTTATTGGTTATTCTCTGCAACAGAAAGGGTATAGATGCTATAACCCTTCTACAGGTAAGTTCACAGTGAGTAGAGATGTTGTTTTTTATGAGATGAGCAGCTGGTATAAACCAGTAAATGTGATGATTGATGTAGATGCACAAAATGGTAATGCTGCACAAAATTCACAGCAGCAATCACAAAATATCAGTGGACCTGCAGTGTCCTCTAGCAGTGGTTCACATACTTCGCCATGGATAGGTAGATTGAGATCAAGAGAATCTCCTCAAAGCAATGCAGATAGTGGTACACAGGTATCACGAAAAGGAAAAGAGAAGGTAGATCAGCCCATGTTTGATGTGAATGCAGGTCACTCTTATGTGGATGGTGAATCCAGTGGCTCAGAACAGAGCATTGATGATGAGTTGGGTATTCCTTCTATTGTTACACCTGGAGTAAGGAAGACCAGGGATGTTTTGAGAGCACCTAGAAGTGAGCCTATTTTGCACAGGTCTACCAGGGTTAGGTATCCTGTGGAGAGGCTGAAATATGATGGATTTACAGCCATTCACTATGCCTATATGGTCAAAGTGATACAGGAACTAGAACCCACTTGTTTTGAGCAAGCCATGGGAAATGAAAAATGGGTGAAAGCCATGGATGAAGAAATGGATGCCTTGGAAGCAAATGCTACATGGGAATTGGTGCCTTTGCCTAAAGATAAGAATGCAATTGGCTGTAAGTGGGTTTATAAGATCAAGCACAATGCAGATGGTTCTGTGAATAGAATGGATGCGTCAATTTTATGAGCAAAAACCTATGAGCAGGTTTATCCGAGCGTGTTTTTCAAGAGATTTTTAAAAATGTTTTTCTTTAGGAAACATGGTTTTTACACTTTTATTTTCACTAGAACTAGATCTCTTTATCATAAAAATATACAGACTAGTCACTCATTCATTTTTACACAACATAATTTTCTTATTTAGAGACATCCCTTTGTACCCCTGTTATTACCTTAAAAAAGTGTTGATTCCTTTAAGAAACATTCCTCATAATCACTCTCAATGTAATAATACTATGCATATATGATTACTTATTAACACATTTATATCATATGGCAATATCTTTTTAGTGTTTTTATAGCATATTCATGGACATGTTTCTAAAGAAGTTTAAATTACTATAAATAAGTATTAACTTGGGCTTATATATCACTCTCATAAAATACATGTAATATTTAATACTATATATGAAAGATTTTCCAAAATATAACTCCATAGATGTGCTCAAATGGGGTGTTCCGATCAATTTGAGTGGTTGAATGACTATATTTGGACATTGGGTATGAAAGTTATGTCACTTTTAAAAGTGCTGTCCAAGGTTGGGAGACTTGCTTCAAAGGGGTTTCGCTGGCGAAACTACCTGGATGGCTTGCTTCAATGAGTTTTATTTGAAGAAACTCTTTCATGAAGATAGGTTGAGAGAGGGTTTTCAATGTCACCCCCTATTAAGTAAAAGTTGTAAGAAGGATCATAAGGGAATTTTCATAGAGAAGTCTACTCTACATGTGGGTTTCTTCAAAAGCCATCCCATTATGCTCTCACCATTCCTACAAATTCACCTAAAGATTTTTGTATAAAATAGGCATAGCTATAATACTTTGCATATTTCTAAGTGAAACTATGTTTTCTTCTGATCAATTTTTGCCATATTTATGCATAGTTGGAAGCTTTTTTTTTCCTTCGCTCGGACGCTCGGAAGATTTCGCTCAGAAAATGCTCGTCCCCTGAATAGATACAAGGCAAGATTAGTTGTCAAGGGGTATGCACAGACATACGGCATTGATTATGAAGAAACATTCAGTCCGGTTGCAAGGATGGCAACTGTAAGAGCAGTCATTGCTATGGCTGCATCAAAGGGATGGTCTTTACATCAAATGGATGTAAAGAATGCCTTCTTGCATGGTGATTTGCAAGAAGAGGTCTTTATGGAGCAGCCAGCAGGTTATGTTCATGCTATTCATCCTAAGTTTGTTTACAGGTTGAAGAAAGCCTTGTATGGCTTGAAGCAAGCACCTAGAGCATGGTCTGACAAGATAGGACAGTATCCTGTCACTATTGGCTTTCAGATTTCCAAGGCAGATTTCTCACTCTATGTGAGAAAAACAGAGAAAGGTATTATGCTGCTTGTCATCTATGTTGATGATTTGATCATCACAGGTGATAGTGATGAAGATATCCTTCATGTGAAAATGCTATTAAAGCAGAACTTTGAGATGAAGGATTTGGGAGAGCTGCGTTATTTCTTGGGCATTGAGGTGATTAGATCACCAAGTGGGATACAGCTCTTGCAGAGGCAGTATGGATTGGACATGCTATCCAAATATGGGATGACAGGCTGTAAGCCTATTTCAGTTCTTTTGGAGCAGAATGTGAAGCTGAGCAAGGATGCAGGTGAGCTTCTGGAAGACCCTACTATGTACAGACACATAGTAGGAAGTTTGATTTATATGACTATTACCAGGCTAGATTTAAGCTATGTTGTTGGATGGGTAAGTCAGTTTATGCAGGCTCCAAGGAAACCGCATTTGGATGCAGCTAGATGCATACTCAGGTATGTGAAGTCCACATTGCAGTATGGACTATTTTATGAGGCTGGGGTTCAGATACAAATGCATGGATACACTGATGCTGATATGGCTGGTAGTATTTCTGATAAACGATCTACCAATGGATATGTGTTCTCTTTTGGGAGTGCTGCAGTCACTTGGAGCAGCAAGAAACAGCCTACAATTGCCTTGTCAAGCACAGAGGCTGAGTACAGGGGTGCACCAATGGCTGCATGTGAGGTAGCTTGGTTGCATAAGCTACTCTATGATATGCATCAGTCTATAGATGGGCCAGTTGTCATTTATTGTGACAACATGAGCAGTATACACTTGGCAAATAACCTAGTCTATCATGCTAGAACAAAGCACATTGAGGTGCATTATCACTATGTGCAGGAGAAGGTTTTACTAGGTCTTATTAATCTAGTTTATGTCAGCACAGAACTCTTGTAATATTGTATGTCGCAATGCATGCCGATGAGGGTCCCTAAGAATAGAAATGAATTCTTTCTTCTTAATTACACTCTTTACGGCACAAAGTTTGTTGGAGTAATTTCTTCCAATAACCTCCTCCATAAAATTTCTATAGAAATCATGATAACATTAGAAAAATAAATGACTCATTTGTTAAGTAATGCTTCATAATTACAAAATAGTCCAAATATACATACCTTGTAGCTTTCACCCTGCGTTTCCTTGCTCCACCACCATATGCCAAGCTCTCCATTGGTTGCACGGGCTTGATCCTATGCTTGTAACCTAGAGGGGTTCTTTTTATCCTTTCTAATCTCCTACTCAAAGTAGCAAGCTCTTGTTGAATACACCAAGCCTTTTTCAACAGCTTGTTCTTCTCATCTATTAATCTTGTGATTGTCTCTTGTGACCTCTCTTTTGCAATTACTGAGTCAGCAAGTTTTTTTTATTCTTGGGTTAGTTGTTCTTGGAGGTTATGGACGGTATCTCTAAGTATATTTGTCTCTCCTTCCATTCTCAACAAGTGAACCTCCGCAAAGTGTGCTTCAACATTGGAATGGCCGATGCATTTACAATATCCTAGTAAGCCTTGAAGACCATCGCCTATGTATTGAATCAAACTCGTCACATTTTCAAACAAAGGTGGAGCACCTGTCAAAGGATCCACTGGATAGAGTCTACCAACACTCCATAAGTCGACATGCTTTGTTCCTTGTTGTCATAATTGATCTAGTGTATCTTTGTTAGCAACCTTGTGCCCATAACATTGATGAGTTATGGCATACTCTGGTGTAACTTTACGTGCATGGTGCTTTTTCGTGGCTTGTTGGTGCAATCTTCCAATGGAGCCAGGGATTTAGAAATAAGGCCTTGGATCAGTTCAAAGAATAGAATAGCATCAATGGAAAAAAGTTTGGGATAATGGAAAGATATAATAGGATCAATGGAATTGGGACAAAATGATGAGAAAAAATTGGATTTGGGTGTTGCAAAGTGCTTACAATAGGAGTATGAATGTGGAATTGGAAGATGAATACGGTGAGAAAGAGTAGGATTTAGATGTTGAAAAGTGATTTGGGTGCATAGGCATGGTTTGGGGGAAAGTTTTGAAGAGTTTTGGGCCATTTTGGGCACTTTTGAAAATTTTCAAATTTTTGGGCTAGGGTGTACTCGCGAGATACTTTTTGGGAATGTGGACCACCTAAAGGTTGTTAAGAGAGTTAACTTTTTGAGAGTGGGGAGGCCCTCCAACTCAAAGAGGGAGGTGCACTTTTGGGGACCACGAAGGACCTAGGGAGATATACTTTTTTATCCCCATATGGGGTGATGGGACCCTTTGTAGGCCTTCTTAGTTCTTAATCCATTTTGCTAATCCACTCCTTATGAGGCCCATTTTGAGTCCAAAATTCCCCTAATGAAATCAAAGCCAACAACAATATACTGTGATAATCAATTGACTCAAGCAGTGGCCAAGAATCCAATATATCACTCCAGGACAAATCACATTGATGTCAAAGAACACTTCATTAGAGAAAGAGTGGTACTTGGTGACATCACACTGTAGCATTGTGATAGTGAAGAAAATGTTGTAGACATCTTTACCAAACCACTCGATAAAGAGCTTTTCAAGAAGTAACGACAAGCTCTTGGTTTGACACAAAGGAAGGACATTCCCATTAAAGGGGCATGATAGAATGTAATGTCCAGTGATTCCCCTGAATCATCATCTTGAGGGAAGGCATACTTCGTGATATTTATCTTGAGGGAAGGTGTAGCTGAGAAACCATGCTCAACATCATGTAATCATATGTAAATGGCACTAACCCAATAGAGTTCTATAAAGGAAAGGGTTAGATGCCCTAACCCTAACCCTAAAAGGGTTTGCATATATTCTACATTTTCCAACTGAATCTAGTGTAAAATTAGTCATTTGTGGTGTGCTCTCTCCCTCTCTCCTCATCTCCACTCTTCTCCTCTCCCCTTATGAAGCATGTAGATGAGTTTATTCTAAAGTAGCCAAAAGTTTATTGTGGTAAGGGATGCATGTAGATGTCTTATTGCAAAGCCACCCAAACTTTGTAATAAAAACATGAGGGACATTTGTTGCTTGTTTTCATTGTCTCATGATGTTATTTTTGTTATTTATATTAAATGTGTGAATACATAAGGGGCATTTATCATGTATACATATTAAATGTATGATGCTGGAAATAAAAGCATCTTTCAATCCAATTTGTTATATACATTAAATGTCTCATGATAAAAATCTAATAATTATATCAATTTGATCACTTTGTTTCATAGATTTCATTTTATTCAAAATATATCATCTCCTCACATTACAGTCTTGCACTTGTGACGTCACACTATCTAGTAGAGCATTCTCCTAACATCATCATAGTGACATATCATCCTTTCTCACTTTATATCTAGTAGAGCATTCACCTACCTATAATGGCATATCATCCTCTCAATTTATTTAATCGATTTCAACTTTTTCAAAGTATAATTTATCATATACATTAAATACATTTCATTTCACTTTTTTCAAAGTCTAATTTATAATATACATTAAATGTCTCATGATAAGAGTTTAATAATTATATCAATCTTGTCTTTGATTGCTTTATTTCATAGATTTCAATGTATTAAAAATATTTTATCTCACATTGTGCTCTTGCATTTGTTACTTCACATTATCTAGTAGAGCATTCTCCAACCTCATCATAGCAACATATTATCCTCTCCCATTTGATTAGATATATCCAATCACTTTATTTCAAATGTTAAACTCATTTTATTTGTAATGTTTCACTTCAATTGATTGGATATATCTTATCACTTTACTTCAAATATGAAAATCACTTTATTTGTAATGTTTCACTTCAATCACTTTACATCTTTCATATCTTATTATGGCTTTTCACTTCCTTAAATTCCTCCTTGAGGCAAAAGAACTCAAGTTAATGCATGCACACATTATCATGCAGACGTGCGGGACAAACTTAAGATACATTTAGCAAAATATTTTTGAATCATTATGGGTCCTAGCTTTTTCTTTTATTTTCAGGCACACATAGGTTAAGGATTTTGTCAGCCACCTCATTCTCACAGTGACCTCCTCATTGGTTCAGCATTTTATCAAACACATCAGCATGTCATCTAGTCAATTGGGCTATTAAAGGTTTATTTTCTTCTCCAGACAAAGAAGAAGCACAACTGGGCTATAGATCACATGTAGGATAGAGGAATTATAAACCAAAACCTATCTCTCATTGATGGTTTTAAAATCTCACCCAGCTAACTTAGAAGTGCCAATTTACTTCCCAACCCAATGTTGTGCTGTGTAGTCTTGACAGTGACTCATGTGTCATGGGGATCTTGAAGGAATGATGATGAAGCCTCCTACTCCTTGTGAGATCAATGCAAGGCATGAGCCATCCGCATGTGTCACTCAAGTGGCTCCTACATTGTTGCAATGTATTTCCACAAGAGAAAGAGGGAAGAGGGGGGAAAGAGAAGGGAGGGGAGAAGGGAGGGAGAAGGAGAAGGGAAGAGGAGAGTGAAGGGGGATGGAGTGGCAAACATAAAGGCAATACAAAGGAAACAAGAGAACACCCAAAGACACTCTTGAAGAGAAGAGGGAGCTTGTATTCCAAGTGCATACAACAATGAAGACCAAAGTCAACCATTTGGACTTTTATACAAGTCACCTTTTGAAGGGAGGGCCAACCCTAATCTATTTATACCACTCTCCCTTCTCATTCTTTTACCATCCTCTTGGTCCCATCTAGCTCCAAGACACAATACCGGCTCTACAGACTTGCCATTATCCATCAAATCACATCACTTAACCAGTGATGGCATATTGTTAACCAATATATTAATATGCCCCCCTTCCTGATCTTGATCTAGTCCTCTGGATCGTGCAACATGGATGGTTGTTGGAGTGTTGTCCATGAAGATAATGCAAAGTAGTCTTTCATGTGCACTGGGCTGAATCTTCTTTTGGTCCATTGCAGCAAAGGGATGTAGTGGCTCCTTGTTATGGAATGCTTGCTAGAAGTATGGATAAGTGATTCTTTTGAAACTAGCATCTCAGGGTTTGTATGATCCACGTTGAGTACTTGTGACCATTCAAAGAAGGAATAAGAAAAAAAAAGTCTAGATAAGGGGTAAGTTATTAGGAAGAAGGTGTTAGTAGGGATTGATGTTAGTGTAAGAAAACAATACAACATCTGTGCTCAACAGATAACAGGATCTTGTATGCAAGAGAGAAAAGCAGATAGTATGGAGAATCAAAAATTTGATTACTATAAAACTGATACAATAGATGGCACTACCTCCCAGCCATGCGCTCCTGTGAGAGAAGCTTCAATGGCGATCTAGAAACAGTAGAGGATGGAGGTTGGATGCTAAGGAATCAGGGTTGCTATAGCCAGTGATGAATATGGGCTTCATGGGTTTGCTCTTATATAGCCACTAGTCATATCGGTTAGACTCAATTGGGATACCGACCCAGTCTGCCCAAATCGGTCGACTATCGATCCCGAAATAAGCCACCGACCACACGAAAGAACCGTGGCATAGAATAGAGCAACTCACCTATGGTATTCGTTCGGCCCACAGCCATCCGGGATCATCTGGGGCTCCAAACATGCCCCGCAGCCCAAGAGTGGGTTGCCCCGGGAAATGCTCCATCTATCCTTGGTGCGGTCAATCATGGGATGCCTTCCCGCACTTGGATGTAGCCTAGTTCATAGTGTGCCAACTCTATCTGAAGCCATCCAGCCATCAGGCCACACATGGCCCCCATCTGGTGTCCAAACTACTCAAATGCCTTCTCCTCATATGGGGGGCTAACAAGTAGAGTTAACCGGTTCCCGTGTAACACCCCCCCTCAATGTCCACCTGTAAGTAAACTTACTTTTTTGGTCTAATGCCAAGTTGATGAAGATGCCTCTCCAACAAGTCTCTTCCAAGAGCCTTCGTGAAGATGTCCACAGTGATTGTGTGGGAGCCCCTTATTCTTGTTTGGGCCTAGGGGCCAACTGGCCTAGATGGGGGGTCCCAAGGGGACCAGCGGCCCCCTAGTGGGGGTTCCGGGGTGACAGGAGCCCCCAAGGCGATAGTATAGGGAATATTCCTTGAATATTCCATGGATGACTAGTCGGTTCCATTGACTAGGTTGACTAGTCGGCTCCACCGACTAGGTCGATTGGTCGATTCCATCAACTATGTTGATGCAACTGCTGCCCTCATAGCTATAAAAAGGTGACGTCCCTAGTCCATTCTATTAGATCACTTTAGATTAGATCAGATCTTCTAGCTAGTAGCTCTTCACCTAGTATCTGTCTAGATCTCCATCTAAGCTCCACTGTGGGACCACACGGGTGGACGGAGCCATCATCTGTACTACATAAGTATTGAAGGAAAAGTTTGTTCCTCTCCAGTTTGTTGTGTACTCTCTTTGTTCAATTTCTGTTCTACTGCGCCGTGTAATTTAACAAGTGAATGGCTATAAATCCATCATATTTCAGCCTATCCACAGGATACCTAGCTCTAGTAGACTTGTGCAAAATAAGCTCACTACTAGATGCTCTCAAAACATCCCTTGTCTTCCCTACTCTAGGTGTAACAATAGAAGGAATACCCAACTCATCATCAAGGCTCTATTTTGAGCCACTGGATTCACCATCCACATAAGAGTGACTTGCATTCACATCAACCATGGGCTGATCTACTTCCTCGTTTCCTTTTCATGATACTTGCATACCACTATCTGCATTGCTTTGAGGAGGTCCTCTTGATCTCAATCTGCCTGTCCATGGCGAAGTATGTGAACCACTGCTAGAGGACACTACAGGTCCACTAATATTTTGTGATTGTTGTTGGGAATTCTGTGCGGCATTACCATTTTGTGCATCTACATCATCAATCACATTTACTGGTTTATACCAACTGCTTATCTCATCAAAAACAACATCTTTGCTTACTATAAACTTACGAGTAGAAGGTTATAGCATCTATACCCTTTCTGCTATAGAGAATAACCAATAAAGATGCACTTCTCAGCTTTTGGATCCAACTTGGATCTCAAGTCATCTGGCACATGAACATAGGCAATGCAACCAAAAACTTTCAAATGAGAAATATCTGGTTTCCTACTAGTATACCTCTCCTCTAGCGTCATGCCTTGTATTGCTACAGTGGGAGTCTTGTTCATTATGTAGACTCCTATAGCAACTACTTCAGCCCAATAATAATCTGGCAGGCGTTTTTCATTGAGCATGGCACAAGATACCTCTCCAATATGCCTATTTTTCCTTTTTGCAAGTCCATTTTGCTGTGGGGTATGACTGCATGAATATTGCTGCTTTATGCCATGCTCTTGTAGGAACCTTGCAAACTCATTTGAGAGGTGCTCTCCCCCTCCATCTAACCTTGGGCATTTTATTTGCAAGCCTGTTTCTTTTTCAACCATAGCTTTAAAAGCTTTGCAATGCCCAAACACTTCACTTTTCTTTTTCATAAAATACACCCAAACTTTTATGTTGTAGTCATCAATAAAAGTGACAAAATAATGATAGCCTCCAATAGATGCAGCTTTAGTAGTCTACACATCAGAGTGGATTAATTCCACTGGCCTCTTACTCTCTTGAACATGTCTAGGAAATGGTTTCCTTGCCTATTTTCCAAATTGACAGGCTTCGCATACCTTATGCATTTCTACAACCTTGAACTTAGGCAATCCTGCAACAATATTTTGGGCTTGCATTAATTTAAGTCGCTCTACATTAACATGACCAATGCGTTTATGCCAGATATCAATATCTGCAACTACATCGGTCCCATGTGCAAACATTGCTACACTCAATTCATGCATGTCCGCATCCAACATAAACATCCTACCCTTCTTCTTCCCTTTTGCTATCAAGCGACCTTTATTTTTCATATCCTCAACAAAGCATCCATGAGGATTAAATCTGACTTGCTCAACCATTTGACAAACAGAAATCAGATTCTTGGTGATATTCGGGACATGAAATACATCAGACAAGTATTTCTTTTTCCCATCCTGCATAGACAAAGGAATTTTACCAATTTGCACAATAGGATGTGCAGTATTATCACCAGTCTCCACAAATCCTGGTCTTTCCATTTTCCTTGCATCCTGCATCCATTTTGCATGACCTGTCATGTGGTTTGATGCACCATAAACAAATGCTCCTTTCTGTTATCACCCTACTAGAGGATGCATAATTGCCTTGTTGCAATTTTCCAGTCATGATGTCATTCTACTTTTTATAGCAGTCTTTAACCATATGACCCATTTTACCACAGTAGTAGCATTGAACATTGCTGTTTGCATTTTGGCCTCTCTGCCATCCACCACGACCTCTTTGGCTCCCCCTACCCTTAAAGCTACCATGTCCTCCTCCATAGGATTGGTTTTCTTGGATTTGCTGCATATTCTAATTTCTGCCACGGCCTCCAAATCAGCCTGCTCTACCTATGCCTCTACCTCTTCCAGCATTTGAGTAGAAGACAGTTTCTTTTGAAGTTCCTCCTGAAGAAGATGCACCACTTCTCTTCAGAAATTAGAAGAGCAATCAACTCCCCAAAATCAATAAAATTCTCATGGATGGCAATGGATGTTTGGAACTATGCATAATCCTTTTCTAGACCA